>NW_009722206.1:107563-115113 GCF_000703405.1 Apaloderma vittatum | reverse complement strand
CAGGAATTTGGAGGCAAGGGAGAGGCACAGGCAGCTACTCAAGTGTGCAGGGCAAGAGACTTGAATGTCCGAGCACAGATGATCCAGAGTTTGAACGATTCCTGTTTGCACTGTGAGTGACTGGTAATCCATCCTGCTGCTGCAGTCTACTGGAGTACCACTGTAAATGAACTCTGGTTCAGTGAACAGTTTTACCTGCTAAATAAAATAAAAATGCCAGAGGGCAATATACTCTCACTCCCTTGTTCCTCAGAAGCCATTGAGTGTTTTGTTTTTTTCCTTTTTTCTTTTTTTTTTTCAGCAGGGTCTGAGCTAATCACTGCTCTGCTGCTTTCATCCACAACTGTGAGATACAAACAGCAGTAGACAGCAGGAAAATTAGCACCGAATCTGCCATCGAACAAACAGCGACTTGCTTGTTAAGACACTCTAGCACTGCTTCCCTGGGAACACAGCTAAGTAACTTGTTTTTAATCCTCTAGAGAAACAATTCTCCTCCTTTCACGATGCCTGCCCAACAGCCAATATATTCAACACATTAAAACACCTAAGCTAGGCGTGAAGTTGCTCAGATCTGTAGGTTTGGAACTCGTGACAGCCATGTGCATGTGGAAGCAATCCTTTGCCAGGACACATATGAATGGAGTCCTCGGAAGATAACCACCATGACCACTTAACTGCCAGAGTATCTATTGTCTTAAAACACCTTTATATCTTGACATGAAAAACAAGGTATCACCACCCACTGTGGTTCCATGTTCGACTTGGTGATTCTGCGCGGGGCAAGAAGGTTGAAAGGCTGGCCTTCCCCAGCCCTCCCGCATTTCTTGTCCTCAGGAGCCAGAAACTCCCAAAGCAGAGGCAGGGGCTATGTTGGAGATCTACCCCAAACTGAGTAGTCCTGCTCTGAAGAAATGAATTATTAAAATGACTCTTCCAGGCATGAACCTCCCTCTACGGGTAGTTTGCACTTGTAGTCCTTCTTAACAGCAGAGGCAGAAGGTACCAGCTGCCTTTGCTGAAACAAGATTGAAGGGGGGGAAAAAAAAAAACCAAAAACAAACCACACACAACAAAAATCAAGAGATGGGGTTTTACTGCCTGGTGAGCAATAGCATTTTGCTCCGTGCGGCTGCTTATCTCAAGTATTACCGCACTCGGGTGGAAAGCCACGGGCTGTGTAACCTGATGGAACACGGCACCCCCTTCGCTGCACACCAGGGCAGATAAGGAGTGACTGGCGGAGACGTGGCACGCCACACTCGGGTCCCTGCGTCTGTAAAGAGATAATGTGGCATCTCAGCAAGCCAGCGAGAGCCATAAAATTGACAGGAGACAGCTTGAAGAGTTCTGGTCCAGTTGAGGCAAGAGAAAAAAAGCGAGGCTTTGTAGATGTCAGAAGTACGCATCTTCTTGTCTCTTGGCATTACATACGAATTTAGGAAGATTAACTGAGAAATGTAGGTGGTCTCAGGACTCATGTTAATACAGAGAGCGGGTCCAGAACTGCTCCAAGATGCTCCAGGGCTGAAGTCCTGTGCTAAGACTTATGAACAGCCTTCTGCATACGCCAACTTTTTCCTCGACTGCAGACACAGTATTATGACAAGTCTGAAGGACAGTTCCTTGACACTGGGAAGGACTTGACTCCACCACAAATCTCTGTTATAGCCTACAGACTGGACACGTATCCACACAGGGGTGGGCATTATGCAAAAATGAAGTTATAAATCAGTCATAAGTGCAAAGACAGACCAGACAGAAGCACCTCTGTCCTGAACCTGATACACCCCCGTTCTCCTGGATGTGGCGCTGGATGTACGTGACAGGTCCACCCACTTGCCACCATTTGCCCTTGAGATTCAAAGGGACTTTCACTGACTGTGCGAAAAGAAGACATTTCTGCAGCACATTCTCGATGGTAAAGAAAAACAAAATCAAATTTAGGACCTTCCTGAGTACTGAGATACCTGCTACATTCATCATTTGAAAGAATTATTCACCTGGTGACAGCTAGGTTTTGAAGCACACTGATTTCCTTCCCTCCCAGACGAGCCCTGTGTTTGGATGGCCCTGGGGAAGCAATTTGTACAGGGGAGGGAGGGAGGAGAAAGGAAGTCTGGCTGACTGCTGGCATTCATGCAAGAGCAGTCAGCATTAAGAGAATCAGAAGTGTTCTGGATGTTTCGTGAAGCTTGAGGAAACTCATCTGAACAACTCAAAAGTTGTCAGAGCTGCTTCGGTGTGATGGGTAGAAAGAGGCAGCTGAGGTTGTAAAGCCACCCTCCCAGCCGTCCCTCTTCACTGACAAAGAGCCACTGTGGATGCCCACCTGCAGCCGCAGTGCTCCAGGAGTTCAGGACCTCCCTTTGCCAACACCCCCGTGCAAAACCACAGCCCAGTATTTTACCGTCTTTCTTACCTGACACAAAACAGAGAGCCTGTCCGAATGGGGCTCAAAATAGGCAAGATGAGTGCAAATCGCTCACTTTCCCCCCGCCTCCACCTTTAATACCATCCTTTGTGAGACCACTCCTGCTCAGTTATCCCCCACACATCAATCCTTCAAGTGAAATTCAGAAGCTCGTGCTGAAGGAAAAGCCAGAGCACGGTCTACCCAAGAGAAGGAACCTGGACCCTGACTCTCAAGCATCTCAGCCCCCCTGTTGGGAGTGAAACTGTGAACTGAACCATTCATAAGTGAACATAATCTACGCTTTTATAATTTGTAAATGCAGTTCTTTTGAGAAAGCTAGTCTTATGAGGAACAGAGTCAGAGCACTTGAAGTTTGGGAACCGCAACGAGTAGTTGACAACCATGGCTTTGACCACGTAAGCCAACACATAAAAGATGCAGCAGCACTCCTCTGTGCCATCAGCCTGACAAAACTAACCTTTAAACAAATTTATCCGACTGGGTTCCCTGCAAGGCCCATGCTGAGGAAGGAAGAAAGTTTGGCTAAAGGATAAATGAAACAACATGGACTTATTTCCTACTTTTGCACTTCCCCCTCCTTTTACAGATAGCAGCAATAACCAACGGCCTGAAGGAATTGTTCCTTAGGATTACAAAGATACCAGTGGTGAAGCAAGATTTGTCCCCGAGTTACACGAGCACATGTTCGTGCACTGGACTGGAAATCTCATTTGGGAGTTTCACCATATTCTAAAAACTACAGGCTATGAAGTTTGTGCCTCTGCTATCCCCCTTTCTCTGCATAAATACAGAATATTTGCCTCAAGCCGCTAGCACAGTCGTCACTGAGGTAAGCAGGAATCTTCTGGATTTCCAGCGAGGTTTGTCCCACGGATTCACAGTTGGGATTCTTAAAGATCTCATTTTAAATTAACAACTTCTCACCTTCACACCCCAGCAGACGTTTTTGCTAACAAATGGCTGGTTCGTCAGCAATTCTCTTTCAAGCAGACGGACTCACTGCCAACGAACCAGGAACACTTACTCAAAAGAACCGGAGCCTAATTAAGCAAAGTTGTGGTTACAATAGGAAAATATACCGAGTGAAAAAGCTTGGCCATTGTCTTATGTTATTTATAGGCAGAATAAAAGCACATAGCTGGACTAAATCTAGTACTGTTTGTACAGAGAGGCCTTTCCTTTAAGTAAAGCTACTCAGTCCTTCAGATGGTAACTATTACTCAGGTGCTGACTTTTAGGACTGAGCTGTTAAGATGCATTTTACCCCGACTATTCTCATTGACATCATGCACAAAGTCTTTCCATACATGAAAATGTATTGTCAAGGATTACGAACACATATGAAAAGTAGTTCCCCAGCAGACCACCACCGCTTGACTGCTCTTCACCTTGTAATTAGTAGACTCTAATGGCTTTTCACTCTAATCCCTCTGAGACCTGGTTATTTTCTTGTTGCATGACTCAAGCCAGCTTCTGTTTTTGAAAGAAAATTACAAATTCTAACCTAGGAAACACAATGAACCTCCAGTGTACCAAAATCAAGACATTTTT
Source organism: Apaloderma vittatum (assembly GCF_000703405.1). NCBI lineage: Eukaryota > Metazoa > Chordata > Aves > Trogoniformes > Trogonidae > Apaloderma > Apaloderma vittatum. Next base: position 111,125 of record NW_009722206.1, on the reverse strand, counting down.
GAAAGCTGAACTGCTAGATTAGATCTCTTCCCAGCAGGACAACGTGCTGCATGCAGAATTTTCTTTTCTTTTTTTCCACTGTTCCAATATAATCGTAACCAATGAAGAGGCACCCAGTGGGATGGTGAAAGTGGTGCACAACCCTCTGTCTCCCCATGTGCTACCGTCTGCTTTACGTGCCATCACACTCACCTAACACTCATCCATTTTGAACAATTTTAAGAATATTATCTATAGAATGAACATCAGGCTCAAGCAGAAATTAATTAGTTCTTTAAACTGAGCACATTTTTAACAAACGAGGTCTTACACAGAAAAGATGTCAAACTAAGACATTTCAGGAGCAGTAAGACTCAACTCTTTAGGTTTTAAACCTGGAACAGAACACACATGCCTCAACTGTGTCTGTTGATCCTCAGAAATTGTCCTTTCACCCCATTCTGAAGGTAATGCCTTTGTACACACAGAGATAAAACTATCTTAGACTTATCTAGGCCTCCTCCAAAAAACAATAACTCAATATATCTGGAAAAAGTCTCATTTGTGCTTCCTTCTAGATCCAGTTTATAAATGCTACACAGTTATACTTGTACAGTCAAACAAAGATATTTTCTTATCATATTAATCCACCCATTTGCAGAGGACAGCACTCTTTTGGCTCACTTTCTATGGACAGACTTGCCTAGAATCATATACCCACTAGTTTCTTCTCCTCACGTAGGAATTCGTAGACACGCTATAAGGAGGGGGAAAAAACCACTTTCAATCAAATTATTGTTTTCATCATCCTACATCACTAGGAAACATGCAGAGGTAGAAATTCAACAGCTTTTTGAATCCTTCCCCCTGTTATTCTCCAATTCCAGACTTTAACCTCTGTACTAGGGATGCTTTAATCAAGTTTTCTGACACTTCCACATCTGGTATTTTCTAGCTGTGACTCTCAATAAATGAATATATCTCTCTTTCCTGCTCCCTGTGACTCTCAATACATGAATATATCTCTTTCCTGCTCCCTGAAGAAGCAGTCTTCTCATTTTTGGATTTTACACTTAATGCATTTTTCTATTCAGGCCAAACTCAGCACAAGAAGATGCGGTATAACTTGAGGCTTATTTGCTACCATACAGACCCAGGTCTCTGTATTCACAGCACACATATGCCCAGAGGAAAGCAGTCCAAGGCTTGCTCCAATGACACCCTCAAATAAGTAGTAAGCTATCTCTCAGCCAAGTGAGAAATCACTTTTTCTTAGCATGACCTTTCTTTTCAGTATGTGGCTCTCAAGAAAACGAGATCAACAAGGCAACTGAAGACGAGGCTAGAAGAAAATAGAAGTATTCACGTGTACGGTGCTGCACACAGGCATAAATTTGCTCATTTTTACACCGTCTTCTGAATTCAAGATGGAAACGGAGGACAATGAGACTGATGGGAAGAGGGAAAAGAAAGCTCTGCAAAGGCAGGAGGGCCCACCCTAGGAACTGTCAATATATTACAGGTAACTGCCTCTGTAATTTAGTCATTCCGGAACAAAACTGATTTCAACGAACATTTAATTTATTTAGCATTCAAGATGAGAATAACTCATCAGATACTTACTATTCTCCAACTACTGCAAAGCGAAGTACATGGCTCTAACATCTGTTGCAGGCTCCCCATCAGGCAAGGTAGGGAGACATATTTTAAAACCAGATTATCTGGGCATTAACTCCCCTCCCCCAAAGGGCAAATCGTCTCCTCCTCTCTAGGTGGGAATATCGAGCTCCACCTGCCCATCTATCTGTGACAAGGTCTCCAAAGTTATTTGTTCCTATGGTTGCATATCCTGGGATTTCAGACACTCCCCATAAACGATATGCTCAAGGCCCTGAGCAAAGTAGCAGCAGTACATAAATACAGTTTGCAATAAGCCTACAAGAAACGTATGCATAAACATGCAGCACATTAGCATCAATGCTGCAAACCCACAGAAAATGGCTAGGCATTAGTTCAGTGAAAACAGCTTTTAGCATCTATTCTCTTAACACTTAAGGCTCCCAAATATCCATCCGGCAATTCTACGGAATGCAATGCCGTACATCGCTTGAAACATCCAAGACCTGCATCCCTACTGCTGATATATTTTCCTCCTTTCTCTTCTACTGTTTGTTGCAGCCAGTCATTACATCACCATGGAGGTGATGAATTTAATCACTCCCTAGCCAAGGTCACGCCGCCCTGCCCATCAGCGCTGTCTGTGGCAAAATCAAGCCCCGGGGCACTATCGTTATTGCTTATGTCTCCCTTTCGAACCCTCATCAGAAACAACACGTGTGATCTGAAGAAAGAGCCACCAGTCTGCATAACAGTATTCTGGAATGTGACCTGAATCTGGTAGGTTTAGATTTTGATTTTGTGCAGACCGGTGGCAAAGCATCAGGAGTCAGAGCCGCACACAGAAATCAGGAGAACACAACAGGTGTTCCAAGCTACCTCAGTTCAGGCGGACAAGCAGTCGACCCTACAAGCGCAGCCGACCACCAACGCTACACGGCCCAGTCACGAAGCACAGCAAGGACCACCCTCAGCTGCTGCACTGGGAAGGAACGGATGCTGGTGATAAACTCGTGAGATGTTAAAAGACATCCTTTCCCAGACCTCCCAGCTCCTTGGTCATCTTTAATTTAAAATCCTACTGTGAAGGGCAAACTCCCATTTGTTTAAGCCCTGATCAGGTTTAGTTGGTTCTCTTATGCTTCTTTCTTTCACACGCAAAATGTGCTTCTCCCCTCGGTCTTACCTTCCCAATTCTTCTTCTTTTTCCTTTTTGCCAAGTCAGTGCTTTCTCTTCCAACTCAACTGTACCCAGCAGTCCCCAAGTTGCTCAGTTCCCTCTTTCAAACGTTCCTCTTCACACTTGAATCAGCAATTCCCCAGTTTGTGCAAGAATGCTTTCATCTTTCCCAGACCATCTGTCCCACATCCTTCAGGGCTTTTGTATTTGCGAGATCATTGTCCCTTGCATTGCATCGCTCATCAAAACTTTCAGCACTCTGTTCTTGAGTTTCAGCTGCTTCTTCTACAGCACCACATACATCCTCCTATCTCCTTCTCGTTGTGAATTCACCTTTCAAAATCCCGCTTACAGAACAGTTTCCTTTTTCTTTCCAACCCTTTTGCCTCCAACATGCTAGCACCAACACTGACATGCACATCTTCCTCAGATTCACAAAGGAAATAGATGGTTAACCTTCTCCTCTGGTCCTAATATCCAAGTAACCAACTGTATCTGCTCCCACAGGCCACCTTCTCGTCTTAGCTCTGTAACTCTAGGTGCCTGAACTCATTACTGCACCAGGATGGTCTTATCTGTTCCTCCGGTCCCTGCCTGGGCTGTCAGCTACAGCTCAGTCCCACATCTACCTCAGAAACGTTTCCCTAGATAAAAACCAGAAGACAGAAGAATATAAGGAGGCAGAAGCCTTATGGTTTAGGGACTGAAACACTGTTATTCTGCAGAAACAAACTGCTGCTGGGCCAGAAGCTTTCAACAGGAGAAGGTGTTCTAAATGCAGATGCA
>NW_009722206.1:95033-107532 GCF_000703405.1 Apaloderma vittatum | reverse complement strand
CACTCTTTCTTTTATGGTTTTTCCTGATACACAACAAGAGCTAATACCACACATCAGCTGCAGAATCGGACCGTGCTCCTCCAAAGGCTGACAAATGGTTTCTAATTTGGGCCAAGAGGGATCACTGTCTGGTGACACATCTCCCGTGCTCCATGAAGCTCAGTGCACCACTGATGCTGCCAGGGGCTTCTCTGGGCCAGGTACTGGAATTAAATCAAGTCCCTGCACAGAAATACCACAAAATAAGCCGTTAGCTAGTCCAGCTCCTGCATCCCTTCCTCTCCCAGGGCTATTAGTTTCAGTTTCTAAATAGCTGAATGATACAGGCTTAAAATTGACCCAACTACCTTGATGCTAATATTTTAAATTATTAAGTCTTAGTTCTCTAATGCCAATAAATCACTTATATGTGCACATTTAATTAACAATCCAATCAGTAAAAACAACTAGGCATTCGCACAGCACATTTTATCAGAGGAACCAAAGACACATTACAACGTTAATTAACTGTAACAAATGCCCATGTGAGGTAGCTAAGTATTATCCTACTTTGACATGTGGGGAAACCAAGGCAAAACACTTGGTGGATTTGCCCAAGGTTAATCCAGATGTTCACAACGAGGCGCTGAAGAGAAAAAGCAGGGAGAAATACCGCTGAGATTCAATTCTCCTAACAAGCGTTCCTTTTCTGAACGGTGGTATTTACTTATTTGCTGATGAGAAATCCATTCCAGCTACATTCCTCTCCCAGACAGACACTGGCCACAAACCACTGCAATCAGTGTGCTAAAACCCAGCCAAGGGTTTTTGAAGAACACTTTATGACCCTCCCCATCCCACAGCTTACACCTAGGCACACTTCTGAGCTCATGGGATGCAGGACACTTACTGAGCAGTCACAGGTCCTAGACCTACCATCAGTGGTATCTTCCAAGTGCTCTAAAAATCACCCAACCCTTGGGGATTTTCACACCAGGCTCCCATGCCAGGAGAACCGGAGAAAAGAAATTCCTGAATGACACCAATCCTGCCCACAAGACGATAAACACTTAATGAATATTGGAAAATATCAAGCATTCCAATATCCTCACTCTTCCACAAACCCACAGTTTAACCAGTCTTCCAGGCCACACGGAGCCTGTCCCACCACCTCCTCCTCCCTTCTCATACCCAGGAGATGACCCTCACAGTGGTCCTGGACAACGTTGGCACTCGCACAACCCCAGCAGCTCTGTTTGAGGACATGCGCCTCTGTGCCCTTAACTACAGTTCTAGATCCAGTTTTGTTTGCCTCCTCCATTTGGCACAGAAAAACACAGGTTGCTCCTGGAACTGAGGCTAAGCTGACAGCCAAATTAATTTGCTCAAAGTATCTGCGATTGCTTTTTTGCAGACATTTAGAATTCAGTCCAACAGCTCATACTGGGGCAAGTCCGGTCTTGTCCTTTCCAAAAATCGTGATTTTTGCTCTGTATGCAAATTACATGCAGTGGAAACACTTTGTTTCCTAATTATCACGTGATGAAACGTTTCAGACCCAGATAATGCCTCCTGTCAGTGCCTTCAACCCAAGCACATGCCTCTCAGCAAAGCTCGATGGCTTTTCAGAAGTTCTCACTGAAACTGAGAGGAGCTCATCTCAATGTCTTTGGCAACTGGATCTCTATGATTAAGGGACCTGAGTAGCAATAGGAAGCCTGGCTCATGATGGGAGGATGCAGAACCTTCCTCATCCAAGCAGGATGACCTATAAAGTGCCACTTACACGAAAGCAATCACAAACTCACCAGTTCCTGTACAGCTCCCAGTCTGAGAAAGGGCGTGCAGAAGATTAAATAACACAGAATTCACATAATTAAAGCAAGAGAGAGAAAGGCTTGAGTAATATTAAGGTATTAAAGCTCCCATAGGCTTAAGAAAGGGAAGATAAAGGCCCAAACTAACCTCTGGAGAAAGAGGTGCAATGGGTGGGAACACATGTTGGTCAGTGCTAGCAGGACAGACTGGAAAGAAAAAACCTTATAAAATCTCTCGCATGACACTGTCCCCTCAAAGGAAAAGTGGAAGAACAATTAATGCACTACAACCACAGATGGTGGCCATCAGTACAGGAGAATGGGTTAATCACAGGAGATGTCAGGAATGACAAAGGGAACCGAGCCGAGTCAGGCTGGCTGGGTCAGCAAGAGGGGAACGCTTTGGCAGGAACTCACGGAATGGTCGAGGGACTGAGGAAAGCAATTTATTTAAAACTCATAATGGATTCATACTCTGCTACCGTTCATTTAATACAGCTTGGCTGTCAACTCTTTGGGGCTGGAAGCCGTCACTTGTCTGTTTGGACAACACCTAGTAAATTTGCTCTCCTGCCAACTGTAGCTTCTTTGCACCACCCTAATGAAAACCACCTCCACCTCTCAGCCTGGCCTGACACAGAGATGCAAAAAAGGATCATGTTACTTGATTTCTGACATTTAATTTGTATGCTTTAATTGTAATAACATCCCTTGACCACACTCATCAATTCTGAAGTAGGATTCCACCACCAAACCAATCCCAAACCCTGATACTACAGGATCCAAACCAACTAACTTTGAAAGTTCTGGACATAAGTTAAAATCCTGACCGTTTTGATAATGGTTCATGGAATAATGTCGCAGGGGGACTCAAGGGCTCCATATCTGCAAACGACACTAATTATTCTGAATGTTTTGCTCATGCCAGCTGGAAAAAGAAGGATGATGGTTTCACCACATCTGCATGCCTTCTAAATGCATTACTAGGTGGGCCAGAAGTCTGGCAGCCACGGAAATCAAAGCCTTTGTTTCTCTTTAATCCAGGACTAGTATATTGAATAGCAACAGGAATGGGAAGGGGAGGTCATGGGTCTAAGTATCAGTGCTGAGGATGAGCTGGGGAGGGCGGGTGACTACACATCTGCATGGGGAGCAGAGCTACAGCAAGAGGAGGGGAGTACGGCACAGTAGGAGCACAAAAAAAATACCTCATCCCTGGAGGCTGCTTCCCACCCAAAGGGCTGCAGCTGACAGGTTATAAGAACAGACGAGGGAAGCGTACCTGCTTGCAAGGTGGCCCAGGAAATATGTATTTATTGTTTTTTCTTGTATTTTCTATGAGACCTATATGCGTGCCACAGAAGTGAAATCACCAGGATTTGGTGAAAGTGACAAATTGTTTCCTGCAGAGAAAAACATTAACATAGCTACACTAATGCTATTTATAATATACACCTATTTGGGAAAGAGGATTTTGATTTAAGGAATGGAAGTTTAATTAAGGTAAAACAAAAGCTTCCATTAATCTTGAAAGAATTCACAACCTGCTGCTCTCCTTCAACATCCAATTCAGCTGATGTCGTAACAGGATCAAGTGCTGCACTACATACCTGAAACCTCCTGCAATGCAGACAAGGCTTGCCAAGCCGTACCAAACCATGTGGCCTTCTTCCGTCTTTAGAACAAGCAGGTTTTTCTCCTCAAAATACTGTTTAAAAAATGCTTTGAGTCCACCGGGCAAGTATTTTTCACTAGTTTGTTGTCTTCTGTTCTGTGCTAGAGGGTAAGCACAGGTAAGGATGGGGTAGTAGAGCTGAGAATCCTCCTTCAGTCAGCAGAACCATCTCCTCTTCACCTACAAGGACATGGTCTAGCGGTGGACCTGGCATTGCTGGGTTAAATTTCAGACTTTATCATCATAAAAGGTTTTTTCCAACCTCATGATTCTACAGTCAAGGATGGGTTTAGAGATGGACTGACTTATGGTCTGTGTGGTCTCTGTAAATCTTTTCTACCATGTGCCAAAGGGAGCTGAACTGGACTTTGAGGCGGGTGATGCCTGCAAGGCTGTTTGGAAGAGAGCGGTCTTTCACTTGTAAACTGAAAGATGCTGGTATCTCTGAAAGAAGGCATTTATCTTTCTTTGCAGGTCAGTTTTCAGAGTAAGGCCACACTGCAAAATACCAGCTTTGATTACCAAATTGTATGACTGGTACTGAAAAAGACAGTACAGTAAATTGAATTTTAATAAGGTCTGACTGTACATAAAAGGTGATGAACTTCATTAAACAAAACCATAGAGAGCACAGATGATACATCTGAAGTTGCTTCTCTAATATCCTACTGCTGGTCCTTTCTCCATTACCTGGGGGGGCAAGGCAGCCATGCCTTAGGTATTAGGAATGATGAGAAAACAGCTTTATAGCTTTAGTATAATAAATGCTTTTTTTCCCTACTTCGTTCTGCAGAATAAACTATTCAAAAGATAATAATGAACTTCGCATCATCTAGAGAACTCAATTGTGCTCTGCTGCCTGCTTCCATAATCCCATCCATCTGAAACACTCTCAAATCCAGGAGGATGAGTGAAACCAGCAATGAAAATGCACCTGAGAAATCAGAAATCACTAGGTCATTCAGCTGTTGGAAAGCATTTTAGATTTAAAAACAAAGGATGTAAAAAAAAAAAAAAAAGCCACAAAATCCACTAAGGACTGAGACTAAAGTCAGAAGAAAAATGTAGGATGTCTTTAGACAAGTTCATTGATTCTGGGGGGAGGGAGAAATCCAAACTCAACACATAATTCTTACTAGAGAGAACTCCCCCATTCATTCATTCATTCACGTTCTCCCTCCCCGACTTGCTCATTCACCTCCCTGCAACTCACCCTCCCTTAAGTAATACCAGGAGGTAGCCCCTGACTTCTAATTGGGTTTGCTATTTTACGAAATCCCATAGATTTAAATGGGCAAAATTAGCAAGACTTGCCTATCGGGCACTCTCTGCAATGCTAGAAGAGAAGTCACCTGAAGCTCTAGACAGGCTCTCCCTTTGTTTATGGCCTTTAAATAATTCAGAGAGAGGAGTTGTCAAGCTGAATCTGCAAAGCTCCCTTGACTTTGGACTTACGCTATCAGACTGCCTGCCTATTGTTCATAAAGACAAAGAGGAAAACGTTAGGGGATCATATGTCTGCACAGGAGGGGAGTCAAGGACTAGAAGAACAAGGGCTGTCAGGACAGAAGTTGTAAAACAAACAGATGGGAAAGCAAAAGTAGGCAATAGGCGGAATACAGATGTACCAGCAAAGACGCAAGAGCAACTTGCCAGCGTGGTCGTGCTGTAAATAAACAACACCAGCAATTTCTGGTGTAACATCATGTCGTTTTTTTAAAAAGGAAAACCCCAAGAGCAAATGGTAACTTTAATTAGCAATTAAAAGCACTTCCCAGCTATACAGCTCCAGCCACCTCTCCCAGATCTGTCTCACTTGTGCAAACCAGTGACAGTCATCAGGCAATGGGCCAACACTTAATAATCATCCCAAACCTCAGCGAGAGCAACTTCATCCTTTCTCCCTTTCTTCCCCTTTTTTCCCCCCGGTCTCTTTGGGCAGATAAAGATTTACTAGGTCCTGCCTGAGGACACCAGCAAGCCACAGGCGATGGCCCCTGGCTTCCCAGGGAGCTCACACACTTCAAGGTGCCTTTTAGATTAATTTATTATTTTTTTTTAAATTACTCCAGGGCACACATAGCTTTGATGGGGTTTTGCACAGTCATTTTCAATCAAAGCCATAAACCTGGCTTTACAGCAAATGACTGTTTCTTGAAGCAGCAAGAAGAATTGAGAAGGAGGGGGAACCTCAGGACATGCAGCCCTGCTCCGCCCCTGCGCATCCCTCCAGCCAGAACATAATCACCTCTACAGCCGGTTTGCTAAACCTAAAGAGAACTTTTAAAAAAAAGAGACATTTTAATACAAACCCCAATAATAAGTCTTGCATTAACTCTTGGCAATCACACTCAGCTCAGGGTGCTGCAGATGAAACCCACCCGCCAAGGGCTGTCCCCACGTGGTGGGGCACTGTGGCTGGGCAGCAGGGCCATCGCCAATATGCCGCAGGAGCTGTCTCGGCATGTTGTGGGATAACACACATGTGTGGAGGGGAACCATCCGGTTTAGTTAGCTCTCCTAAAGCAGTCAGAGACCTCCACTTTGCTCTAGGAAGACTGCGAGAGTAGACAAAACACGTTTCTTTTGCCCACAACTGGTCCAAGCAGCTTCCAGTCCTACAAAATTCCATGATTAAACCAGCCTTCTGTTACACTGTCTTTTTATCCTGGGCTTCTGACCATATCAAATCCTAAACGGAACATGATGTAACGCATGCAAATAAGCTGAATAAAAGAGGATTCAAATAATAGGAAAATACCATTAAGCAGGCAAGTTCAAGGTCAAAATCATTCTAGGCAGAAGAAAGAGATGCTGCATGGGGCACGCACACCCATCCAACAGCCTTAAACACGGCACCAATGACTCCCTTCTTACTCACTTGGTGCCTGCCAGCTAAAAGCAGAGCCTGAAGCTGCAGTTAATAAGACCCTAAATCTCCTGGCCTCGAATACGCTCCTGAACTCCAGGGAACAGCTTTGCCAAGGGTGTGCTGCTGCCAGCAGCCCCACAGCAAGGCCACTGAACAGCAAGCTGCTTTATTTTACCCTTTTAAAAGTTTATTTTATTTTTAATTTTACATGTGGCACATGCATCTAAAGTATTGCCAGCTCTGAAACACTGCTAATCACAGTCTGCTCTCAGGTGGAAGAGTCCTAAAACAAACTGAGGAGCCATCAAGCTCACAAGTCACAGCCTGGAAATCTTGAACCAGATGCTTTGCCCCCACACTGTCTCCTTGGCCCTCCGAAAGGGCAAAAACCAATTGACATCCTTACTCTGTTCTAGGCTGTAATAGGTGATTTAGGACAACCTGATGGCTTTACACACTTCCCACCAGGAAACAGGAGATTAAAAAAATATATTAATTCCTAAAGGTTGGGATTTGTCATTAGCAACCGGGGCTGGCGGCAGCAAGGGGAGCAGAGGATCGCACCACAGCTTTGCCACACAAGCTGCCTGACAGGCTCGGCTTGCAGGAGTCTGAGCTTGTCCTCCTCTGATTTCCCAAAAAAGAAACAAAGCTGCCTTACGGTACCTAATTTTCCACCCCGACCACTCCACAACCCAGCAGCAGCTCAGTTAACGGCAGACCTTTAAGCCGTTGGAGGCTTCTGCAGTTGGAGTAAGTCCTTCTCATCACATGCCAAAATAATTTCCAGCAAACATACAATAAAGATTTAACCCATTCCATACAACCCCTCCTAACGACTCTGCTCCCAAAACAGAGAGCATTTTACTTTCTAGTGAGCCAGCAAATGAAGAAGAAGCATCCTTCTTTATACATGATGTGCTTGTAAGAAGCTCTCATGCTTGTGGTTTCTCAAAAGGCTTCAGTAAAGTGAGATCTGGATAATGTCCTATATCACTGTTTAAGGACAATTCAATCATCTTTGTTCTGGATTAAACTCTTGCTCCCGATTAATCTTAACAAAGCAATGAATAGGAAATCCATGTTCCAGGAACTAGGAAAGATTTTTATCTTTATACGCAATTCATAAGTAAAATCATCTCTCTTACAATGGATAATTCTGCTACTGTTCAAGTTATTTTCACACAGTGGGTATGAAAAAATTATCTCTAGATATCTCAAATTGAAATGACTGGTTTTAACGCTCCCTGTCATTCTGACTGCATGCAAAGACTAACAATACTGCTTCAAAAAGAGGAGCTCAACAATCAAGAAATCCATTAAGCTACCAATGACACTAATAGCAAAAAAGGAAGTTTAAAAAGGCTCAAGTATATAAAGAAAAAAATTCATGCCATTTTCCGACTGGGATTATAGGAGTGAACAAAAGCCCCTGTGTTGCAAAACACTAGCTCTGATTTTACAATATCCTTTGGCTACATAAATATTAGAATACAAACCCGAGCTCTGCTGACAAAGGGCGATGGAAGACAAACAAACACTTCTGGCATTTGATTATTTTTTATTTTTTATTTTTTTAGCTAATCTGCCTCATCCTCTCTCGATTTGAGACATGTTTTCTGAAGAGATGCTGCTGTTGACTCACTCCTCAACAGACACGACAAAGCTGAAGCCGGAGCATGCGGGAGGTGCCTCCTGCTTTTCTCTCAGCCTGATGATGCCTCAAACATTTCAGACGAGAGATGGTGAGAAATACAGGACAAACTATAGCAGAGAGAAGAAAATAAAAATAACCGCCCTCTGTCAGGACTACACTCGATTTATTTCTCGTCACAGCAAACTCGTGCACTGCTACAAGCATCAGCAGCAAAGATCCCGTGAAGAGTTCACGATCATCTGCTGCCCTAGCTAGGGCTTCCAAGGAAGAAATACATGACAGCATAAAGAAATGGCCTCTAAAAACAAAGGCACGCACACAGCGCGTATAGAGCACACGTTCGTCTGGACAAGGAGAGACAGAGATGATGGGGCTTAGCACAGGTCACATTCATTACTTCATTAACTCTCATTTGTAGTGAGCTAGGCTCAAATTCCACATTCCTATGTTATTCGAAATTAATACAGAAGCCCCAGCTTGACTGAGAATGCAGTTATTTGCATCATAAACTGGTGGGTTTATCCACTCGCCGAAGGAAAACAACAGAAACTTCAAGAAACTTATGAGGAGCGGCTCAGGGAGTTCAGTCCAGAGAAAAAGAGGCTGAGGTGAGACCTCACAGTTTTCTACAACTACCTGAAGGGAGGCTGTAGTGAGGTGGGTGTTGGTCTCTTCTCCCAAGTTACTAACGATAGGACAAGAGGAAATGGCCACAAGTTGCACCCAGGGAGGTTGAGATTGGATATTATGAAAAATTTCTTTACTGAAAGAGTGGCGAGGCGTAGGAACAGGCTGCCCAGGGCAGCAATGGAGTCACCATTTCCAGAGGTGTACAAAAACCATACAGATGTGGCACTCCAGGACACAGTTTAGCGGTCATGGTACTGTTGGGTAGACAGTTGGGCTGGATGATCTTAGAGGTCTTTTCCAGCCTCAGTGATTTTATGATTATTCTATATGAAAACGAGTTTTCATTGCTCCCCTCCCCACTCCAGAATGGGCAGCTCCCACGTTCACAACAAATAGCAAAAGCCGAAGATTTAGTGACCGTGGTAGGTTTACAAGGAGGAGATTATCCTTGTCACCACTTTCATGCTCGGACAGGTCTTCTCTTGGGGCAAACCCAAGAAGCCTTAAGATGGGAAGAAGAGGGATGGCTGCAGAGAGTGGCCAAGAGACGTAGAGAGGGTCAGAGCTTGTGTTCATGGATCTGCTGGGAAAGCAGCGGCCAAATTGCATCCCTTTACCCTGCAACCCTACATCTAGGCAAACATTTATCCAGCACAAATCTCGAAGGTGGTATTTTTCTTAAACAAACATCTGAACATCAGCAGAGTGATTTTTTTTTCACAGGGTGGATCTTTGCTTACTTTTGGCAAGATAAATACATATATTCTTAAGTTTGGAAACAAAGAAAGCTCCCAAGCTCCCAGTGCAGGCTGCTGCCTAATATAACACTAGAAGAAAAGTTTCACAGGCTGCTAACTCCTGTTTTACTACAGGTTTTCACACATTTCCCAACAATTTAAATTTTTTCCTTCATATTGTCAAGCCAAGCGTGAACCTAACTAAAACAGAAAGCCAATAGCAAGATAAATCCTTTTATACTAAATAAGGACATTTGTATTTCACTTCCAGCGCATTTTCTCTCTTTTCCTCCCTGCACCCCCCCCCACTCCTGATGGCCCAAATTTATCTTTGCAAATGCTGGAAGCAAGGCACACATAGAAGCACTATTAACTTCCTATTTTAATCAAGGATATTCCACTCTGAACAAGACAAGGCAGCCCCCAAGCACATACTCCCCAGACTAGACCAGCTTGCTGTTATTTGGTAGTCAAAAGAAACTTGGCCAGTGCAGTCTGCCTTGGAAAGAGTCTGTCTTGGAAGCAAGAAAAAAAAAATTAATGAGGTCTCAACTGATCAGCCTAAAAACTGGAAGAAAAATAATCATGTATGCTTGATTTACACTAGGAGACTTGGCTAGTGATGCTGAGCCTCTGCCAGCACAAACAGTGAGGAGGGATGCTGGTTCTTCTCCTCCTGACGCAGGCTATTTGTGTGCTACCTGCAGATTACAGGTAAAAGAGACTTTTCTAAAAATTTATTTAATGGATCTCAACCAATCTTCCTTCCCGATGTATGTAACGTTGCTTCCAGTGTCTCTCATTACTATAAATGAATGGGAAATAACGCACTGTCTCATCTGCCAGCTCCCCAGGCTGCCCCAGCTATACTGCTCTGCTTAACACTTAGTTCAGATATGCTAAAGTAAAACTAGAAAACCCAGTACTGCACTGAACAACTCACTTCTCTACAGCTGTGGCAACTATTTAAGAGCTTTGGAAGTAATTGTCATATACAATAAGAGACGTGATTGTTTGAAGCAGCATTCATCCAGAATTCAAAACACCTCGTGCAAGGGTGAATGCAACTCCATTCAGCTGCACAACCCTGAATTTAAATTTCTGTCTAAAAGGTACTCATTAAATTACTAAACTTCCCTGCCATACTGGCTTTCTCTTCCTTAGAAAGGGCTGATTATTATAATTCTGTGTGTACTCTATATAAAATAATTACATATCCTAATTATATATCCAGGTAGCTTCAATTCAGACATGAGATTGCTTCCAAAGGAGCAACCGTTTTCATTCCATGCACATAGCTTGCTCATCTAGCATTAGCTAGAGTTAGATCAGAACACTGCCAAAAGGAAACTAAGCCTTACTTAAACAGCTTAAAATGATACAAATCCATGTTGCTGTTAGAAAACCAGTCTGGGCAGTTGTTTTACAAGAACTATCATAAAAGCCTTAATTCTTGCTTTACTAACATGCAACATAGTTGGCATTAAGCTAGTCACAAGTTACTGGGTTTGAAAACATGTTGGGGTTTTGTTACTGATCCCAGAAGGGCACAAAGCATCAGAAAACTTTCGGAACAGTTGCCTAAAGCCAAGGACTAACTGTATTAATGCAGAAGCCTACAAAAAACTAAGCTTTTGCACAGAAAACCACCTGTGCGTAAATGTTTCTACTTACAGAGGTTAAATTATCTGATCAAAATCTTGTGCTGGAAAGAAAAAAAAAAAAATCAGTCCACGCTTTTTCCACTTCATTTAAACTCTGTAAAACATTAAATCCTGCCATTAAAATTGCTTAATTAGGAGTGTCAGAGTGAAAGGTTGATGCAGCTCATGAGCTGCAACTACTGAATGGTGGTGGCCTGGCAGGACTTGCCATAAGCAGATGCACTGAAGAACAGGGCGGGAGGCAAAAAAACCCCACCACAAACAAAAAAAACCCCAAAAATAACTCACAAAAAAGACAACATTATGAGGTTGCTCTGACTGTAGCTGAAGCAGTGTCACTTGTTATAAAGCCACCTTCAAACAGCAGTGACAGCAGACCACCAGCGGCGAGGGTTTCAAACACCCGCGGTTTGTGAATCCTGCCGCTGCATTGAAGCCGACTTCAAACGCAGCCGTCAGCCCAATGCCAACGGCTTTTCAAAACTGGCTTCACTCTCTCGCGCTGCTCTGAAACAGGAGTCCTCCTTTAGCACCAACTAAGTGTTGAGAAACGCAGCTTTACCCCTCCAGGTCCTATCTTAGATGAATCCCTTTACGTGCTTCATAAACCACTGAACACTGCCCGACTCCCTGAGATTAGCTCCGAGCGTTCAGACCTCACCTCGCTGGCACTCAGCGCCAACCAGAGACTTCAGCAGATAGATGGCACGTAAAAACCCAAACCAGAAACCACAACAGAACAAAGCCAGCAAGAACCTAGCAGTGGGAAGGACAGCAAAGGCTGCTCATAGATACTCTGACAATGAGAAGATCAGCTTTGGCTGGAACTGGAGATCAGGCAGTAGATACCAGCTCAGCACCTGCCAAACCTGCCTGGTTCAAACAACGACTTGCTGCTTTCAGGGGGCTCTGCTCCAGGACAATATATGTAAATACATTTTATAAACCCCCCAGAGGGGTTGAGTTTCCTACCTGAAGGCTAAGAACTGTGTGGAAATATGGCGAGCACGCCTACCACCTCTAATCCCTAGGGCAACAGAAGGCAAAATGCCTCCGAGACAAAGGCGTAGCACTGAGAGCAAGCATGGGAAGAGACAAGCTTACGACTCACAGCAAGTAGGTTGCCAGGCATCATCTGAAAAAACCCAAACAAAACTAAAACACCCCACCAAAACAAAAACAAACTCAAACCTTAAACAGCCTAATTAAATATCTAATCAGTGCCTCTAGAACCCAGCACCGTGTGTATCAGAATTCAGACCAAGGAGCCCAAGAGCAGCACTGCAGAGGTTGGGTGGGAAGGGACAATAGTTGTACAATTCTTTAATTCTAAAATCTGCTTTTTCTCTCTTGAGCCCAGGTGACCCTGAGTATCACACTAACACAAATAATTCTCTATTAAGTTGGACTGTTTGAGACATAGCTTATAGGAAGGGTCACACAATACAAACTACTGCACTTCAGCTCA
>NW_009722206.1:33633-95022 GCF_000703405.1 Apaloderma vittatum | reverse complement strand
GGGAGTTGAGGACGGAGTCAGGAATGAAGTCCAGGTTCCAGGTGAATTCCTGACTTGGTTTCATTGCGCCTGAATAAAGAATTGATGGTTACTAAAGCAGCAGAGTCCCAACAGGAGAGAAACATCCACTTACAAGTTTAGTGACAGCTGCAGAGAGACTTCTTTGCGTCCCCAGCTCACGGCGTGTATCACAGCAATACAATTTGTGATTGCATTGGGATGCTCTTATTTTTTAAAGCCTAGGAAACAATAAGAGCCTGCTCGGACCTCTGCTCGCACCGGCAATGAACTGCAATCCATTATCTCTCCAGCTGCACCATCGGGATCAGCCACTGGTACTGTAGTGTCAACAGCACTCAGAATTATGTCGACCACTACGTGTCATTCACTTGCTCTAGGAAAGAGATGGCTCTAATAAGGAGGATGTCAGTCTTACCTACAGCACGCTGTCTACTTCTCTTGGCATTGGAACAGACACATTGGTAAGCAAATATCAGCTGTGAGAGTCTGAAAGAGTAAACGTTGTCTTCATTCAGGAAACACGTGCGACTTTGATCTGCTTTCCCTTCAAAAAAACAGCAACCCCTTGGCAATTTTCTGTGATTATGCAGGGGAAAAAAAATAATCACATCCCTATGCCTCACCTTGCAGAAGGAGAGAGAGAAATTGAGTTTGCAAATGTAAACTGAAATCCAAAAAGGAAGAAAAACCCGAGCCGCCTACATTTCTCGGAGAAGCTATTCTTAAAATAGAAGCTAGAATGATAACAGAGTGCTGCAGTACCACAGGGGACCTGAACTTTCAGAGTCGAACAAAAGCATCAGATTCATCCCCTCCGCTGGCAGCAGAGCTGCTCTGTCTCTAGAAAAGGAAGAGTTAACACAGGTGCTGGGGTACCAGCGACCCACTGGCTGCCACCTCAACCCCCAAACAGAGAAACAAATGGTGCAATACACTTTTTTTGGCCCTCTGTCCTGCCAAAACACACTAGATGGGAGGAGGACAGTGCACAGAGGTCAGGATTATCAGGAAATCTCCTGGCTCCCTTCATTCCTGCCCATGTTCGCCTGCAGAGTCCGCCAAGCAACTGTTCTCACCGGGAGGAAGCTCAGGAGGTGCCCTGCAACCAGAGAGAAGGCAGAAAGGGAAGAACTTCTACCCGTATTTTTGTTCGTCTGCAGAGGACTCAGAATTAAACACTTTCTCCTAGAGCCTGTCATTTGCATAATCATATTATCAAGATGGTCTTTCACACGGACTGAACTGTCAACACACTGAAATTTCAATATAATGCATGAACTGTTAATAAGAGTACGATTTTTTTTCCTCCCATCACGTTCTCTGCAGTTGGTCTCCAAGGGTTGTGATGAAGAGTAAAATATTGTCAGTCACCTGAGCATTTTTTAATTAATTCTCCTTAGCCACAGAAAAAAACAGAGCTCAAAATGAGCATTCAAAGAGATATGGGTATGAAAGTGTACGAGCATGTTCAGCACAGAGGAGCACACATACTGAACTTGTGACATCTTTTCTCAGCAAGACAGAAATTATTCTGCATATGAAAATAGTTTTCAAGCAGCATATAAAACAATACATACAGTGTGTGTTGGTATACATAAGTAATAAAATTTCAGGGGGAAAAGAAAAATCAAGCATGCCTGATGTATGATATGTCTTTTGATATTCTGAGTTTCACTTGTTTTTAACAAAGATTTAAGATTTTTAAACGAATAATGGAGCAACAGGCACGATAAAGGTAGGATGGAATAGAAATAAAATACATTTACTACCTAAGGAAAGCACAAAGCAGCAAAGTTAAGAAAAAAAAAAGTCAAAGCTTCTTGTTTAAAACATTGCCAATGGACAGAGAGCAGAGGGCATGTCAGGAGGAGTGGGAAGCCATCACACAGACAGCTACGAGCTTCACAGCACGCGTGTTACAGCGCTTAGACAGCTTCCACAGGAGGGAGGAAAATCTTTGAGGATTTTCAGGAAGAGGAGAAAAACCAGTTGAATAAAGTCGATCAAAGTCACATCTTGCCGTTTTTAAAAGCCTCCCACAGACTGCTGTGCATTTCAACCACGAGACAGAGGCTGAAGACCACCGCGCTTGCAGGTCGAAGCAGCAGTGTGGAACCGCACCAGAGAATAACCTGCAAGAATACACATTTGGGAGACGTTGCACACAAATGCTATGGGCCAGTCCTGGTCTAGGAAAGAAAGGATGAGTCAGAAAACAGCAAGAATCTTCCCTAAAAATGCTGCAGTTGGAGCTACTCACACTGCTGCCTGTGCCACAGCTGGTATCAGAGGCAGGCAAAGGACAGCTTGGGTCTGATCACTCCAGGCAGGCATTTATCTCCCACGCTTTAGATTACTACCAAGGTTTATCTTAACGGGCAGCTGAACGACTAGGTGAGCATGCTGCAAAAATAAAGCGGCACGGAGTTGAAGCTGGAAGTCAAAATTCTCAACAGTTTTTAGACTTTAAAATTTCATCAAAGCAGAACAACAAAAAAAGAATAATAATAATAAAGTCTTACGCTTCTTTTTCCCCTGCAATCCCATTGGAATTCATATTTCAAGTTACAAGAGAGGCAGTTACAGTCAATACAAGTTACTTAAGAATGACACTGAATAACCATTTGGTTATCTGGGAATGACAAAGAAGGTTTCATTTTTAATGTCCATAAGTCATCCAAATTAATTAGTGCTTTAAAATGGCAATGAATCACTTCCCGAAATAATTTGTATTGGCTAAATTAATTCCAGTGAAGGGAGCCAATTTGCTGATTGTAAATTATCAGAGTCCCTGACTAGCTCCTGTACACATTGTGCATCATTTATTAGGGTACTAGGAAACAAAGGATGGCTACTTTTCATCAGTGAACAAGATTACAGCCCTGTTAAGTGACCAGCTTACTGTGGTACAATTATAGGTTTCTATTTAAAGAATTCAAGCCAGACATCATTAAGAAACAAAGATGAACGCTCAGAGAAAAGCTTGCACTCTGAAGAGATGCACCAAAAACCTACTTGAAGGGAATATTTTCATCCTCTTACATTGACAAAGAGAAATCCAGCGACACGGGACTAATTACGAAGACGGTTCCATCACATGACAGTGCTCAAAAGCAACCTGGACTCTCCGAGCCTCCTCCGCTGAATCACGGGCAGATGATTGTTTTGAGACTCCCCTAAACTATAATGACTTTTGAAGAGCAACGACAAGGTTGGAGAAAACACATACATGGGTTTCCGCTCTCCCCTGGGAGGCAGGGGAGGTGTTTCCCTAGTGCCCTGTGGCTCTGAGAGCCTCCTTCCCAAGCTCCAAGGAGACCACCCAGCATGTACCCCCACCCATCTGCTCACTGCGGTGAGATGACTTGGTTCAAGTCTGCAGCCCTGTTCTCAATGGATTTCCCCACTTTACCCCTCAAAAAGAAAAAAAAAAAAGGTACATAAAGCTTTACCTAAGCTAATTTGCATGGTATTCTCCTGCTTCTTATCTGCATCTCCTCACTGGTATCAAAGCCTCGACATTTCTGCTTGAGAAATCTTTCCCTGGCTAACCTGCTTATCGGCAGTAATGAATACTCATGCAAACAGGTACAAAATTAAATGGCTTCTTTACAGTGATTATGATAGATTGAGACATGCTTAATCTACATAATCAAATTGCTTCTGTGTTCAGCAGTAATACCTTCTTTCTGTCCTGGGAGCAGGTTCAGCCCTGGTTTCTCTTCTGAGAGCTTCTTTCTGAGAAATGCTAACCGTGACTGGGAAGTGGTTACTTGAGACACAATTATTTAGCACAACTGTACGAGGCACATCTCGAACTCGGTAACATGGCAAATCAGGTCTGAACAAAAGGTGTCCCCTTCAGGGAAGGGGAAAACATCACGCAGGACACCTAAGGGAATTCAGGTACAAACCAATCTCCTCCAGCTACTATCCATGTACTTAGACATAACTGGAGTGACCCTCCCAAGGCAGATAAAAGATCTCAACCCACCTTGCTGCAGTGAGCTACTTTACATAAGAGCATCGTCTGTTTACATGCTAATGAATTAGAAGAATGTATTTTGCAATCTCAAGACACGATTCACTTTTCAAATCAAGCTGGCTAAATCTTGCCGAAGTGCCAGAAGTGAAGGATGGCACTAGTATATTATAAAGCCCTTGACTTGGAAAATAAAAGAATTTGGTTCAGGGAAGGTTCTGCAAAGCACCTCTGTGTCTGACTTATGCTTATCAGGTCACTTAGGCCAAAAGCGTCCTGAAGCTTTCTCTGCTTTTTGATTTTTAGAGTAAAATGAGAAGTGAGAAACTCTTCCCCAACAACTATAAATAGGTGCTATTTAAAAATACTAACCAGCCTATTTAGCTTTGTCCAACACACAGCACTGAAAGAAGCAAGTAGAAGTTTGCTTCCTGATGGACCTACTGACAGGCTTTTTGTTCACTTGTTTGTTCTCCAAGAAGTCTAAGAAAACTATTAGCCTACAAACTAGTGCTTATTTCTAAACATCACCTAAGAGCTGAAAAGCGAGTAAGCCCGATGTAAAATGCTAATAAGCACTTAGAGAGAACAATTTCTCTCCCTCGTTATGGTTTTGACACAGGTGGAAAGAAGGTGCCGGCTGGACTTCTGTTGTTGGAAAGGCGACAGCTCTAGCAAAAAGGTCCCTGAATCTTTGTAAGCAAAGGAAAACCAACAGAGGGAAATGAAAAAAAAAGAAAAGAAAAAAAGGGTTCTGGCAAGGGCTGCTGGCACAGCTTGACTTTGGCTCAGGAAGAACTAAAAGCTTGAATTACATAAAAATAGATTTAAGAAAGAATCAGTGACATTTCATCTGAAAGTTTTAGTTAAGTTTTAATTAGGATCCAAGATTTTGCACTTAAGTGCATGAAATGAAGAAGTACGTGTGCTCATGCTTCCAAAGATAACTGACAAATCTGGAAACTTATTCATATCAAAAGGTTAATTAAAGAACAATCCTTGAGAGCAACACTGTAAGGGAAGCCGAGGAGAGTCTGCCCACCGAGGAGCCCTGGGGAAAGGCTGGCAACACAGTGCCTGCCTCTCCCTCCTCAGAAACACGTCGGGGAGTGAGCCCGAGCTACTGCCCAGTGACCACGGCACGGGGACAAGTGAGATGGCTTTGAACCAGCCCAACAAGGCACAGAGAACAGCATGCCTGCCGCTGTGCGAAGCTTCCGTGCCGTGCTCCCTGCAGCTCTGGGCTGGAGCTGCTTGACGTGGACCCCCTCACCAAGGCAGGCAGGATCACCGCCGGTGGCGAAACGTAGGTGTGGTAACTCCTATAATTAGGAAACGAAGGCAGAGTGACTCACCGAGGATCAAAGTCGGTGATTAAGCCAGAAATAGGCTGCGGGTTCCCCAGTTCCCACCGAATCTGACAGCCCTGTGAGGCAAAGGCCTTCTCTAGTTCATCTGAGCATCATTAGGGAAGCCTGTATATATGAAGCTCATTTAGAAAAAAATCTTAGGCCAAATTTAAGAAATGTTATCAAAATGGAAAACAGAAGAGTTTCATTGTTCAAGTGTCTTTGCAGAGATAAGTAACCTTTGGCTGTGCAGTGATTTAATTTCCTAAGAACATGAGCAAAGTCTCAATTAGGTCGGAGCAGATCGCTGTGCTGGTACAAGAGAGGAGAGAAATGTGCAGCTGCATCGGTGAAGAGCATTTCTCATCTCGGGGGGACTGGAGATGCAGAGCAGGGAAGCATTAAGGCCTCTTGGCAAAAGCAAGCAAGGCTGCTTGCTTGCTATGTATGGCAGGCACCACAGGCAGAGGTAAAACATGGAAGCAAAACGCTCAGCCAGTGGCTCTCAGACCACTGGCAAATTTTTGCCGCTTTCTTTACAAACAAGAGCCAGGCACTGTGGCTGCCACAGGAGAAACAGGCTAATTTAGAAGCAGCCCAGGGAAAAACAGAGGAACGACAGAAAAAAATATTTATCAGGATAGTGACAGATTCTGAACGCTGCTTAATGGAGTGAAGCCTGAACGTTAACTTGGTGCAGTTTCGATGGGTCTGATTTAACTATTGCATTTTTGCACCGTATTTTTCATATTGGCTATGAAGAACTGCTTGACAGCTCTTGGTGACTGCTCAAAAGTTTCTCAGTCACTTAAGGAGAAGGTCTATCATGGTCAAGCACATTAATCAGAGAGAAGACTGATAAGGAGCGGACCGCAACTGAAACAACAACAGGGGTGAGGTATCGCTGTTGGTCTGTGGTTGCCTGTAGAGAAGCTGCCCGGGTGGTCACAGGGCGGGACAACCCAACGCAGACAGAGCGCAGTGAAGACAGGTCAAGGAAAGGCATTTCTGGAGGCACAGGTTCCCACAGCACATTTTTATCCAGCAGCAAGGTGAATTAAACAACTTCTAACAGCCACTCTCCATCTGAGCTATGACATCTGTGTACACCAAATCCTCCCAAATCCCCAGCCAGAAGGAAGTTGGTGATCCCTACATTACCAACTCTCATGCCCACCGTTCAAACCACAACAGCCCACATGTTAGTTTTAAATCCAGAGTGCAGCTTCAGACACTCAGGTTTATTTTTGTTTTGGTTCAGGAGTGCCTACCGCAAGTGAGTTTATGCCAGTGACAACTGAATCATGGTTGTGGGGGCAGCTTCTTCATACGGAAACAGATTGGTAGACATCACTCTTTCAAAACGCTGTCTCCATGAACACAACATCTCAGGGCAGCAATTAGGCAATGTTCCACCATAGCTACTTGGAAGACTGTATTTAGGATGAGCTCCATTTCTCCTCCTTCCAACAAGCCCATTAATTATCCGGTCTCTAAACTCTTATGCACACAAGAGCTACCTGTTCAAACTTCTTCTTTTTCCAAGAGCACTCTGAATTTAAAAAGCAGCATTGTGTTCTTCAGAGCAGGCCCATGCAGAAAGGCCACTCCCACAAAAGCTGCGTCAGGTCTGCCTGCAGCATTACTACACATGCTACGTGTATGAATTAAGTGTCACTGGAACAATCACTGAGGTGACTGCAGCCTGGGTTCGCCTCCTTTACATACCTTTATCAAAACATGGGGCTGAACTTCAATGAGCAAGCCCACACAGACACAGCAACATCGAGATACGGTTCCACAGCGAGTATCTGCAAGTGCCTTCACTAAAGCAACCAAACACCTGCTAATGCATCCATTAAAAACCATGAAGTGCCAGAAGCCCAACACTGCTTTTTGGGATTTTAGATGCCAAGTAGAGAAACTCAAGCTGGCATAAGAGTAAAGATCGCAAGTAGCCCGTTCTCTCCCAACACCCCACAGTGTTCCAGTTACCCTGCAGATCTTCACGTTCTCATGCCCATCTGCAATACCCATAAATGGGAAAATACCAAGTGCAGTCAAACTCTGAGCAACGCTATTTCATGAGAAAGCAGGAGGCATTCCTTTCGCACCCGGCTGGGTGCCTGGGGAGAAAGCTTACCCCGTCTGGTAGCGCCCTCCAGCATACAGCACTCACAAACTCATTTGTGTCATCTTCTTTCCGATCCTTGTCCAGGACACTTTTGACTGTATCAAACTTGAATGTCAGCAACGTTTTTGAAAGGCCCTTATAGTATAGGTAAAGGGAATTATTTTCACTTCCTATAAATAAAAATATAAATAAATACGCAAGATTAGGCTCTGTTAGCAGGAACACAAATAAGGCTTCTTATTTCTTTCAATGTTTAAGGCAAGACCAGACGTTTTCTCCTCGTAGTCATCATCATGCTCATGGTGCCCCTGTCAACTGGCAGTGCTCCACAGCACACCTGCATGATGCTTAATAACAGGACCAGGTTTTACTACAAGACAGCTGCAGTACGCAGCACGCTTGCAAAACATACAGATCCCAACCGTCCCCCATAACTTCCTCAGGGCAGAGCATTCGAAGCAGAGCAGAGCACCTACGCTACCGCAGAAAACATCGCTAACCTCGGCCTGCTCGGCGTCACTAAGGCAGTAGCACTGCTACCGTGTTCCCTGCCATAATCAAGTGTGACAGTTCGGTCTGTAGAGGCTTAAGTGCGAGAGAGTAGACAGTGCGCAGGCTTTATTTAGAAATCCATTCCAATTTCTGCTTTGCAAGTTGTACAGAGATCAGAGAACACACAAGCTGAGGTCCTCCCTTCAGTGCTGGCACTGCTGTCCTGCTCATCCCACAGCTATCAGCCTGTCACTGCCTTCCCACCAAGATCTGTGGATTTACAGAGGCACAACAGCCCAACTTAAGTGGCAAAAGGACAGAAACAGCCAAAGGAGTAACTGCTTCAGTTTTCCAGGGAGCTCTTCATTGCTTTGACATGCAGAATGTCACACTAAGTGTCAAGTACAGGACCCTTGGGTGGTCCCAGCTACTGCCCTTCCTTAGGAAGATGTGGGAGGATGTGTCAGTTCCTAAACTTGAAAGGCGTAAGTCATATTAACAGTGACTATGCTAGTAGCTGATTTTTGGTGACAGCAAGCCTGAATCATCATATACAGAGAACTCATCTGACACAGCAGGAAATCAACTACACCCTTGGGTCAGGGCTCCTTACGCCACTCTCCGGGAAGGAGGGTGGAAGTTCGGAATAATCCTCCGTTACAAAGCCCACGGAGCTCGGCAGAACAACTCTGCTGTGCTTTGTGACTGGAGGGGCGCCAGCTCCAAGGAAAACCACCAGCACTCGTCGGGAGGGCTGCTCTACTCACCACAGGCGATGTAGTCTCCGTTGGACGCGAGCCCGACGAAATTCTTCTCATTGATGTGACCCTTGAAGGAGCGCAAGCAGTGAGGCTTCCCTACGTTCCACAGCTTCAGCTGACTGTCTGTTGACCTGAAAACAACAGCTAAAGTTACCCCGATGCCATACGGCACAACTCTGTGCTTGCAGCCCTGCCCCTTAACACCCTACTTGCAATGTAAATGCAGGAAGTCTTAGTGCACTCGGGGAGATTTATCCCACTTTCAATCATACGAAACTCAGCTAGAGCTTGGAAAGGTATCATATTATTTTAGAAATCTGTCAAAAAGCATTACATGTTTGAATAAAAAAAGCTTCCCTGAAGAATTGCTCTTCCTTTCTGCTATCAATTGCAGAGTCCTCCACTGAACCGTACAACCTTCAGGCCATCGCTGCCTCTTCCAGATCCTCATAGATGCAGGACATGTTGAATTTTTTATTTTTAAAAAAGAAAAAAAACCAAACCTCTACAGCATAGGCAAAAATCTGTTCCTTCTCTGTGCCAGCTGCAACTCTCATTCATGCCTTTACAGGACTTGGGTAGGCAGCAATCTCCTCCCTCTCCAGCTGCCCTGAAAGCATGTTCTCCTCCTGCCCGATGCTAAGCAGCGGCGTACAAAAACCTATGGGGGCTCACAGGTGCTACTAGCATTAAATTGATTTAGTTTTCTCAGGTGTAATCAAGACTGCATGGATACAGATCTCAAACTTCCACTTTTTTTCACCTTGGCAGCAAAGATAAATACTACTATTTAAAAATATATAAACTCCATTGGGAATAAATCAGAAATGATGTTTTCCACTGTTCCACCACATGCAAACATACCTGCCTTCAAAAATGTTTTCCTATTTACTGTGAGCAAACATTTTCCCTTTAGCACAAGAAGGGAGGTGGAGGTAGTTGTCTCTGCCTGGCAGAGCTCAACTAAAATAGGAAGATCCCAGGTTTCTGAGAGATACAGGATTAATCTCCTCTCCCGAACCTGAGGGGATATGAGCTTCTCTTACTTCACAGGCATTATATTCCAGCAATCAGCAGGCTCCAGTATTCTAGCACTTACTTATGGTGATACGCTCCACAGCAGGGGAACATACGGTGACGTGGTGGGACTGAAGCCCCATGAAGCCACCCAGGAGGAAAAAGGTAATGCTGTTCTGATCTTTAATTTGAAAGAGACTGGGAGCAGGACCTGTCAACCTCCTGGATGGGAGGAAGGGAGGCAGGCAACGCTCCCATCATGCAGGTCACGTCACCCAACAGTGCCGCTTTCTGAATATTTAGAGTTGAAGGTAAGAAAAGCCACCCAATATCCATCAAATATTACCAATGACATAAGACAATAGCCCTGAACCGATGTCATATATACCTAAAAATATAGCACAAAACAGGAGAGATGCATCTCGTGCTACGTAGCAAAAACCTTATCTCAGTCCTCAATGACAGCTGGAATGACAAAGAAGCGATAAGAGAGCTGCAGTAAGATTTGTTAGTCATTTGTAATAATAGTATGAGGTCAGATCAGAACAAAGGTATGAACTGTATCTGTAATAGTGTGACTTAAGCAGGAGTGCATTCCTCAGCCCAGGTCTTGACCATGGAGGGGTATAAAACAGAGTATTCAGCTTCTCTGCCTGATGTCTGCTCCACATCCATCCCTGCCCTACACTGCTGCTCCCTCTCCCTTCCCCCTTCCCTTGTCCGAACCACCACAGTAGCAGCATATCTCACAGAAAGGGCAGAAAAGGGATACATCTCTGCTTTTTTGGCCCACAAGTACAGGAAGGTGCCTCCTGTGCTAGCAGGGCAGCCGTATTTTCAAAACACTGTTTTAAAAGCTTCAGAGGTGCCTGGGAACTAAACTTTCCTGAAGGCAGGGCAAAGCAGCAAAAGACTAATCCTTGGTCTACAAGCTGTCAGATTTCTGTGACAGCCTCTGCTATCAGCTAACCCGTCAAGAAGACCTCATGTGTACAGGCACGTAACCCCTATGTTTTAGTAGCATACATTCTGGATCACTTCATTAAAATAAAACCACTTAACGTCTATCACTAATGGAATGCTTTTACTGCTAACAAATTCCCATCAAGCTCCAGCCATATGTGCATTGCTTAGGACAAGCACGCCATAAAAGAAGGAAGTTACCCGCTGCCGGACTGCAGGGAGAGGAAAAGGCCACTGATCCCAGTGGTGTTACACTGCTCTCCTGGTTTCACGCCCTCTCCAGAAAAATATCACAGATGTGCTGCTCTGTTAAATCTGTCTTGCTGTAAATCAGCACTGCAATCAATGTGTTGTGCTAAATACCAGGCAGTTCTGAACACCCTTGAGGTCAAAGCCTAACTCTACAAGGCAAAGTAAATCAATGCAATCCATAAAACAGCTTTAGCTAGAAATCTAGAGGATCTGAATATACGTACAATTTTTTCTTAGAAGAAATCAGTGCTTGATTTTTGGGAATCGCTACTGCCACCTCATTTTGCAGAAGACAGACATGAAAAATAATCTGTACTTTCTGACATATCTTTCTCTTCCTGCAGAAAAAGGATAGGTGAACCATCCTGTCAGTCCCCTCACCCTGCTGTGCAAGTCTGACTGTCCAAGTCTGACAGCTCTGTTGCTATTTCCCCAGGACAGTGGGACAAGCCTTCCGAGATGGTAGGCTCAAGCAGGACAGGGCCACCGTATCCTGAAACATCCCACAGATGGTAGGCTCCAGCTGATCATGGCTGTACAAAGTATTCCCAGCTTTCTCCTGCTTCTATTAAACACTTTCTTCTCACCCAGATTTGGTTCAAAGCATTAAATTTAATTTTCTCTGTGTTCTAGGTATGAATTTGCGCCCTTATAGAGTTATAACGTTAATGGAAATAAGAAGAGAGGAGCTGATTAAATATAAGCAGTACCAGAAGCCACCAGGGAATCTTCCATCACACAGCTCAGCTCAGAGTGACTCACTAGCAGCCCAAATACACCTTAAAACACTCTGCTTTGGCTCCAGGCTTCTAGAGCAAACTGTGCAAAACCACAGGACAGAGCGAAGGTAGATAATTCCTGGCTCAGTGCAAGGCAGCACATGTATTTTCTGGGACTAGAGGCACCCCTCTGATCCACGCTGCTGCTCTGGGGTCAAGCATGCTGAGATCAAAGCTTCCCCTGCAGCCCCCCAAGGCCACCTGCATTCTCCCCACCGTGCAAGAGCGGCTCACTTCTGATTTACTGAAGAGCCTTGTGGCCAGTTATTCAAACCTTTCACTACGTGATCTGACAGACACACTCATTCCCACATGATTAAAAACCTACCTAAAACTGAGGCAGCTACATCTGGCTTTGGGGCAAACACATCTGGCTGGGTAACTGAACAGAAGCTGCAGAATATTATTCTTCAGGGCCTCCACAGCAGACGTTATGGCCTACCCTGGCTGAAAGGCTGCATGCTGTCAGTTCCACAAAATGCAACAACTTCTCCTTGTTTACTTTCTAACCCAAGTATAATCCTAAAAAGGGCCTTCACAAAGGGGATTAATAAATTACCAGAAAACAGATCAGCCAGTCCTACCGGACTTGCTTTCAGGCTGTGGCTATATCTCAGTCAGTAGCACCATTTGGTCACTTCTGTCACTCATGAGTTGCATTTTACTGCAGATTACTATCCTCAGGGCTCTGTCAGCAGCCTTTGCTACAGCAGGGCTCCGGGCAGGAGCATCCTTAGCACACAGAGCACTTGGTAAAAGGAGAGTCCACCTACAGGTTCCCAAAGTCAGCGCTTGTGGTCAGGAGCTGCATTCTAGTCGTCTTTGTATTCCTCTTCAGCATTTTAGCTCCACAATACAGAGTAGAGCCAAGCGACACCAGGAATTAATTTCTATTTTTGTCTTAGGAAAAAAAAAAAAAAGTAACAATCTGCTTCCCAAAAGCACAGCAGCTAGCGAGCACACCCACCCACGCAGGTGAACTTGCGCAACGACCCTGAAGAGCTCCAGAAAGCAAGGGCTAGAAAGTTTTCAGCCTACTTACGCAGAGACGATTTCTTCCCCGCTCACAAATTTTGCGTAGGAGACTGCCTTGCGATGCCCTTTGAACACCATGATTGGCTGCTTAGTGTTGCGAAGATCATAGTAGTGAACACAGTGATCTGAAGGGGAGAAAGAAAAGGGGAAAAATGTAATCAGCTGGGGAGAATGCAGGGGACCTCTAACAGTCAGCTCACAATAAAAGCCCTGCCAGCAGCTTCCACGTCGCACTTAAAGCCTTGTCTAGGATAAACAGTCTGTACTACAGCAAACGAGACTTTAGTCAATTTTCATAAAACAGCCCCAAGACTCAGTATGGAAGGGTCCAAGCAGCCTTTCAAAGAGCCATCGAGGGGAAAAAGATGCACCCACACCTGTGTGCACACACACGTGTCCTCCTGCAGAGCCCATCTGGTCCACGGGCAAGCCAGCAGCCAAACGGACTCTTGCCCCTCCCGCCTACCTCCTTGGCTCCCTGCCCGGCCACTCCAATTGCCATTTCTTATTCCCTGTACCCTCTTCTCCTCCCTCAAGCTGTCCCCTCTTGGAAAACCGTTGGGAGATCTTGAAGTTAAAATGACAGTCTTGTCTGCTTCTTAAACTGGACAGTGGAAAATTTGGATTAAATTTAACATGCATACTCCAAACAGGTAAGCTCCATACTTTTATTTTTTCTTCTCCTCTTTGACTTTATTACCAATCAAGAGAGAATTAGCATTTCTGCTTGTGAGAGAATAGAGCAAATTCCATTTCTTCTTAAGATCTAATTCACAGATGTGCGGCAGTGACACAACCACATGAAAGGGATCGCAACAGAACTAGCAATATATTTTATTTTCTGCACAATTAAATGTCAATTCCCAAGAAAACATACAAATAGGAATAGAAAACCCCACGAGACCCAAGTCTCTAACACCCCCAGAGCTCCTTCCAACTCAACAAGGTTAATAAGCTTCTCCCTGCACAACTTTCAGCCTTTAATGTTGAACTCCATTTAATTAGACCCTGCAATTCTGGAAGCGCAGGGAGAGAAGGCCACACACACGCAAGGAAACGGAGCTGGACGTCTTTCTCCCCAAGCAACTTGCGATACCCAGTCAGCTGAAAACTTCTCTGACACTCCTCCCTGAAATAACACCCCGCCGATGGAAGTTTATCACAAAGATTACACAGAAACGAACTGAGCTGGCAAAAGCGAGAGTTAATTTTGTGTTTGCACAGCATTTCAAAGCAGAGCTCTCAGCCGTACAACCGCCACCCCAGCTGTCTCAAAATCCCATGTGGTTTGAGAGATAACTGGATTTACATTGATCAGGCTACAACAACTGCCATCGGACCAGCCAGGGTAGCTTCTCCCCGCTATTAACGGAGCAACTGGCGGCTGTGGCAGGATGGGGAGGGGGGGCTGTGTCAGAAACACCTTCAGTAACACGAGGCGAGCAGGCAAGGCACCCTCCCCTCTAAGTGTTCCAGCATCCTGCTCTCTGCATAACACGATGGGTTCAGAGACCACTGCGCTAAGAGCCTTCTGTCTCTCTCCCTCCCCACCACGTAAAAGCAGATGTTCCAAGCAGCCCCACCAAGTTTTTCTCCCACCGCAGCAATTGCAACGGTTATTGCTAGCACCAAAACTCTGGGAAGTGCTGTATCCCCAAGCGTTGTTTCAAACACTCCTGTTTCTTCCACCTCTGAAATATTAACCCTCTGAACAGCCAACACTTATCAAATAAAACCCCAGTGTGTTCCCACCATCTGGGTATTTTAATTAGCTTTAGAACAAGACAATGTCATTCAGTAAAGGGGTTCATATTCAAAGGGACTCTGAATTAAGTGTTAACTTTTCTTTAACAAGATTTGGGCATCCTCATCCCTTCCACCTCCCAAAACTTGAGCCAAAAAGCTCCATGTTTTCTTACCTGGCTGGCATACCTGCTGCAGGAGCTACACAATGGTTAACAGGCAATTGCTACTTTAATGAGCAAAATTATTCTAGCAGGACTTTCTACTAAGAGCCAGTTCGTGGATAAGCCTTTCAAGTCCGTTTTTGCTTACAGTTTCAAGCTCCTCTCCAGCTGGCCCATCAGTAGGATACCTTCCACACACCACGTTTTACCCTTCAAAGGGGTACCTGTGGCAGGCTGCATGTGAGCAGCTGGAGCGAGGCAGAGAG
Organism: Apaloderma vittatum; assembly: GCF_000703405.1. Classification (NCBI taxonomy): domain Eukaryota; kingdom Metazoa; phylum Chordata; class Aves; order Trogoniformes; family Trogonidae; genus Apaloderma; species Apaloderma vittatum. Next base: position 80,064 of record NW_009722206.1, on the reverse strand, counting down.
AAAAGAGCCATAGCAGGAAATACAAGTCCGTTTGCACAGTAGAGGCATGAAGTCGCATTCACCTTCTAAGTACCGCAATAAACAGCTTGAAGCCTGCCGGCATCTGGCCCCCGCACCGCGTGTGCCTCCCGGCTTCGGCAGGGCAATCAATCACTGTCTGCTCTGATCACAATGAGGCCGAGGAAACAGGCAAGGCCAGTGGGTTCCAAAATTAGCCACTTAATTATTAATTGATTATTGCAGCAGCTGAAGTGCCCAGTTGAGCAGGGGATTTTTTTTTTTTTTAATTCAATTGAAGCAGCTATTTTTAAGTAGATATATGAAGACAAGTGCTCACTGCATTTATTAAAATCAGAACAGGTGGTCTTATTTTACAATTAAAGAGATACTCTATCTTGTAGGCAATACGGACTTTCTGAAAACATGATAAAAATGCCATCTGCTGAGGAAGCAGAGAGCCCCAAAAATGAAGCTAAAGATGGAAAATACAACTCCCAGGTACCCAGCAGCAGCCTCGCTTGGTGGAGTTTGATGAGCTGAAACCGTTGGTAATGGGCAGCATCCTGGGCACAGGCAGCAAGAATGAGGCGGGGTGGCAGGGTGCCCTGGAAAGCTCAGAAAAGGAATTTTTTCTAAGAGGTAGCCAAAGGTAAGGAAAATAGAGTGAGCACTGAGGGGAATCAAACGCTTCCCAAACTCTGCAAAAGCCTGTAAGCTCATCCAGCAACCCACCTCTGGCTCCTGCCCTCAGCATCCCTGGAAGACCATGGAGCGTACTCCCTTGCTAACCAGCGACACACAGGGGTGTTTGCTTCTCGTTTTGCTCCTCAAACATTAGCATTAAATTGTCATTTAACCTTTTTTTTCTTTTTTTCTTTCCAGTTCTAGAGTTTCTACTCTGATCAGAAAAGTCACTTAAAACAATTTCCATGTGGAAATAACTTTTCCATAGTCAAAGCCTCATGCCTAACCCCTGGGCAGCAGTGGCTCACTGCTTTACTTTTTCTTCTGCATTCAGGCTTAATTGAAATATATATGAGATGATGGGAAAGAACATGTATATATACCATAACAAATTAAACACTCTGAAGCAATTCTTGTCTAGGTCAATGTCACTGCAGAAGCTGAGTACGACAGAATTCTGCTGCTGCGCCTTCTGAATTCAAATGCTTGCTGGCAGGCTGTATTTTATTATATATAATATATGTATTTTTTAAGTTATCTCAGAAGGCAAAAAGGGCAGCTAGGCTCTGCTGCTGCAGCGAAGAAGTCTTCAACCACAAGCCTGAGTTTTTAAACAGTGCTTTTCCAGAACACTTGGGAACTACTTAGTTCCCTTAAAGACACGGCTGCTTTCACTTTTGAGCTCTCTAGTGACAAATAAACAAGAATTCAGACTTTTCCCAACTTTTCCACGTTCCCATTCCCTCTTTAACAAATATAACGTGTATCAGCAAAGGATGGCATCTCTCATTGCTCGACAGCTTACAAATCCACAAGCCTCTAACTGGTAAGGACAGGACGAAAGGGAGGGTTGGTTCTGTGTCGGACAAGGGAAAGCGATCAGCATCTTCTCGATTCCAGTCCTTCGACTCCGCTTAGTTGCAAGGGTGGGGATGCAACAAATGAACTGATAATGTGGTTACATGTTAGGAAATCAGGTTAAAAGCTTCTAAAAAACCAAAGAGCTGGGAATTGCTAATAGATCCAGCAGCATCTTAGGTAATCTTAGAGCTATTCAGAAAGATGGAGTTGCTCTTGGATTTTTAGTTGTTTAAACAAAACCAACACAAAGAGGTAAAGTCTGTTTCTGTCAGAAGTGATTTTCCTTACACTTAGATTTGCCAATAAAACTCATAGAATAGCTGTTACTAGCAGGCTTTAGGCTCACATCACCTCAAAACGTACCGAGGAATGGCAACTCCAGAAAGAGCAGGCGAGGGTTAGGAAAGAGCACTGCACAGCAGCCGTTGATGTTTCGCTGCCGGTATCCCCCCCACCGCACCCAAAAAGCAGAGCGATACAACTCTCCGGCTGCTCAGCAATTCTCAGCAACGTTCATCTTCCAGGTCAATCGCCTCACCCACCTTCACCGTGAACATTATTAACCAGTCTGCGGCATGGGTCAACTTGCAGACTGCCCCCTGAGCCTTTTTGTGACTAAGAACCACTTGCTTAAAGGAATATCAAGCCAAGGACAGCAAAACAGAAATCCACCTGCAATGCAACGGTTTTATATTCAATGGATGTAACGACTAGAAAGCCCCAGGAGCTGCATACAAAGGTTCTGTGGCTCTCCTCTGGAAAATCAAATTGCTGGAGAATCTATGACCATTTTTCTTACTTCAATCATTTAGAAATGCGTATTTCTCAACTGTTCAATATTTTGATTATTGACCCATTCAAAAAATAATTGACATTGCTCTAAGATTTTTCAGTGCTCATAGATGCAAGAAAATAAGTGGTGCTTGCTGCTACCTGTCAAATGATGCCCATATTCGAAAACAAAGCCAGAGGGTGGGGAGCCAGATCTTAATTAAGTGGACTGTTACAAGTTCTCTGTTATTAAAGCATATTTTAGACCTTTTTTTTTTTGAAGTAAAATATCTTCAATACCAAACTTAAGTGCCAAATTTATTTCATTTTTTAATGCCTCGTGTTACAGCTGTTCTACTGAAATGGAAGCTCAGACTAAAGCACAACCTTTAAGAGGGTTTTCTCTTGTGCTTCTTTGACCACGTTGATCTGATTTCCTGCATCTAGTAAAGCACGTCCTCAGCTGATGATTCCCTCAGCTTTGCCTATTTGCTTTCTTCCATATGAACTTCAAGCTTGGATCACGGCTGCCTATTCTCACCAGGGAAACTCCGTACATCAGCAATAAGAATAAGAGACACTTATAGTCTGAGGGGTTTATTTAAACGACTTGCTCAACAAGATTTAAACTGAGTCACAGCAAATTTGGTGCATGATATCTCTGCTTACCTCTAACTGGGTACCCTGAAGAAAACAAGAGTAACAAAAAAAGGCACAAACAAACCCACAAAATACCTTTAGTCAGAAAGAAAGATGAGAGGCATGATTTTGTAGAGTTTGCTTCCGTTTCTACTTTCACTTGCTAAAAAAAAAAATAAATTATTTCAGAGATCCTGAAGGAAGCCCTCATTGTTCCATATATATTGAAGGGGCTCAGCTGAAACACAATTATTTAAACATCTACCTGCAGAAACTGATCTTTCCTTTCACTCATCTATATACAAAATTAATCAAGCGCAGAGTGGCCAGAATGCAGCCTTCAAAGTTCCCTAGAATTGTCTCAGCAGAAAAATATAATCATATCCTTAGGCTATCAAGTGTTGAGAGCCCAGTGGTTCAAACCAAAGCTTGTGTTTCGACTGTCTCTGGGTGAAGGGAAGGGCACACATTGTCATTCTCTCAAGCAGCATGCCAGGAAGGAGAGCGTGAGCCACCTTCATCAATTTTTGTTGAATGTATAAAAACAAGCAGTAAAAGAACAGAGCTTTAGGATGGGTTAACCAAAAAGTCTCTTTCTCAGCCAGGTTTGGTGATTTCTTGCTGTAAAATAAAGAAGCTTGCATCCTCAGAGGTATAGTTTTTGGCTAGAGTAAAAACGGAAACCGAAGTGGGAGGTTCACATGCAACCTCAGTTTTCACCCTTAACAATTTTTCTTCTATTAGTGAAAAGAAAGAGGAGATAAAAACAGGACAACATCCTGATTTAAAAGCAAACTGAATCAACAGCAGTACACGGTACTACAGCGTGCTGTACTGCGGTACACTGATGCCGACTTGGCACACTACATGTTTCGGTCCTTACAGAAACCTGCACAAGGGCCAGCACAGACAATTGCCATCAGAACCCAATTGCTGAAGACAAAACACTTGAAAATAGATTTCCTTTAATTTGAGAAGAAACCTCCAAAAGCCTCAGCACCCTCTCAATCTAAAAGACATCCAATAAGTTGCATACTTAGAGATTAACTAAAAAGCTATTAATAAGAAAGTAGAACCTTTACATACCTCTGCCTCAGGAAACAGCCTCCTCATAAAGGCAGTGATATCATCAAAGGCTGATCAAAAGACAACTCAGCATTTAATTACCAGATTATCGGGAAGCCCCAAATGAAACTTAATTCTATGCAGAGTGCAGTTACTGCCTGAAACCCATTTTTGCTCAAGTGCCCTGAAAGTTACAGAATAACGAGGTTGGAAGGGACCTCTGGAATCCGGCCAGTCCAACTTCCCACCCAAGGAAGGGAGAACTGCAAAGCTGGATTCAACTTCCACATTAAATAACCGTGTTCAAAGGTCCTGTTAAGTCAAGCTCTGAGCATTTTCAAAGACAGAGATTCTGCAAACTCTTCCCTCAGCTGCTCTGAAAGGCTCTCTTGTGTCAGTATACTTGGGAGAAATTTTTTTAATAAAAACTTGCTTAAGCCATTTGCTATTGATACAAAAAAAGAAACGCATTAATCCACCTCTCAGCACTAATGTTTAGGCTGTGTTTTGAGGTACAAGTTTTTCGCTACTCGGATCTTTCAGGTTTTGTCTACCTACGTGATGGGGGTGGCACGGAGCACTGCCATACAACCTTAGTTTTCCTTTAATTACTTTTTTCTCTTACTAGTAAAATAAAGAAAATGGAGAGCTGCTGAAATTTAACTGCTGCCAAGCCTGCAATATCAAGCAACAGCACTTAGAGAACTTAATGTGGTTGAGGTGGCTCTAAGAAGTTTAGGATGGAGATTTAACCTTCCCTGCAGAAGAGAGGTAGGCTGGAATTTGAAAATCCATGTGTGGGTCTTGCTCTGAAGAGAAGACTGGGGACAGCTGAACATTCCATCTTCGGGAATAATTCAACTCAACAAGACAGGTGAACCTTCATGCAGTGAGCACAAAAGAAAAAAACAAACAACACCATCTTTATTCTTGGGTCTCTTCCAGGGCAGAAGAGAACAAATGGAAGAAAAAAAGGGTCATTACTACAGCAATAGAAATGCAGGGTGGCATTTGGGCATTCGACAAAGAATAGCGAGGAAGCCTTTCAGCCAACAAAACACTACAAAAAGATTTATTTCACTTGACAGACTAATACTGGGATAGGATATGATCAGTGCAGGCTTTGGCCTATCACAAGACATTTCAGGGAAAGACAATATGATAGTTTTCACTGCATAAAGGAAATAAATGCTCTGGGAAAAGAAAAAAGCCGGCAATGCATTAGGGAGACTTGAATTCAAGCGAACAGAGCCCGGCACCAAAAATTAACAACAGAATTTTCTGAAGAAACTAGAGAATATTGACAAAGTGAGTTGACATCAGTGCTTTCCACAAACTATTTCCCTTATTGTAAGGAAGGAGATTAAAAACGGGTTTGATACAGCCTGACGCAAAGAACCTTTGACAGACAAAAGTATCCAGATCATGTTGTTGAAGAACGCAGTGTGCTGTTTTCCACTCTCAGCATGACAAATCACATGAGGAGGAGACAGCAGAAATAAACCCATTTCACCCCAGCACCTCCCTGTAGAACACTGCAGCACAGGTAAAGCTAACCAGTATTTTTTGGTCTTCCTACCTACACCTTCCCTTCAAAAAAAACCCCAATAAAACAAGAAACTTCTATCCCAACAGTCATTGTTACAGGCACATTAAAACATTTGCTGGATATGGTTTTGTATTCACAATTTTCTGTTCCAGTAGAAATTGCGAGTACTTTGTTTTTACAATGGAGACAAAATTACCCATCTGAAGCATTTGCTTTTTCCTCCACTTTTTACCTGGAGTTCCCTTTGCAGTAAAGAAACAGTTTTTCTCTAAATAACCATTTTCTGTTGCCCCAGGGAAATCTTGGCTACCTCTTCCAGAAGCAACTCTCTGGTCCACAGCAGCGAACTGAAACGATGCCCTTATTTTATATTTCATGTGTGTGCTCAAGATGATTTGGGATGTGGTACTTCATTCGTGTTTGCTACTGGAGCTCTGTCTAGCTGAGGTCTCATACACTGTCGTACCAGACTCCCGAGGACTTCCTACACACCCCTGCCTTCACAGCTGTCCAACATCCAATGGTCACCTGAAATGGGGCCGAGCTTTGGAAACGCATTTAACAGGTATTTTTCCTGCAAGTCAAAGCCACCTCCCATGTGCTCTTCCCTTACAGCATTCTCTAAAAACTACACAAGACCAAGCAAGGTCTGTGTGATTTATTTTGCTGGTGGCAAAAATCTTAAAAAAACCCACCCTACCCAAACCCATGTTTTAAGTGAGGAAGCCACAGAGCCCATGATGTTAGTGAGAGGAAATGAGTTTCTAAAGCAAAGGAAGGCACATGGGTATCTAGGGATGACAACTCAATCTTATTTTCCTTCAGTGCAATAATGATGATGGGCAACAGTCTCCAAAAATCATATTTAGCAAATCCAATATAAATTCAGCTTCCAAAAAATCCCTCATACTTACAGAATTCAACACAAATCCAGTCCAGGTTTTCATTTAAATGAAGGAAGAGCACAGCTTTGAGGAGGAAAACACCTAACAGTGTCATCTAGGCGGCTAAACAGAACAAAGGAACAATGTGAGAGAGGTCCACTCCATGAAAACTGAATTAAAGACAGCTGAGGTTAGATTAAACATGTCTGGTGGCCTCAGTTTAATCTCTGGCAAAATCAACAGCGCAATAAGCACCTTCTAGCTTTACTTCTATCCAGTAGAGGCTCAGGGGTACGAGAGCAGAGGGTTTCAGGTTAGCACTTGAAATATTTTGGCAGAGCTCTGCCGGGAAGACTATACCCTGCTCCAGTCGGTGATTTTCATGTCTTACTAACACCAAATGTACTAATTTTAAAGTTTTTTTTATGTATCAACACTAGCATTTCACTAAAGATCTGTATCTCCCTCTGCTGAACAGATGAAGGGAACAACAGCCTTGATGGGAACCGCCAGCTGGGTTTTAACCTTTGTATTTGACAGATTCCCCATGGCTTGAAGTTACAGATGACATTTGCCAGGTTATGGATAACGGTCTTTACACACTGGGGACATTTTTCTACTGACTTGTCTAAAGCTTTTGACACAGCAGCTCATAAAACCTCTACCCTAAATAACTTGTCTCATACTAAGGGGAGAAGGAGGAGATATAAAACATTAGAGATCTTAATCAGTTGAGAAAAGGGCTCTGATGGGAGAGGGAAGCAAAACAGATTTCTCTAGAACTTCTTTGAAACTTTGACCTTTATGGTTTTAAAGAGCTACTGAGATTTCTCACAGGAATAAGGAACAGATGAGATTTGTGCAATTCAAATACTGCCTTCTATAAGACTGCTGGAGAAACAAAATATTCAGTACACATAAGGAAGATCTACTAATGTCACAAAACCAACGAAGACAATAGCAGTAACAACCTGCAGCTTTTGGAAAAATTAATTCTTTATGTCTGAAAACAGGAAAAAAAAAACGTACTGTTCAGCCTCTTAATCCAACTGTGTAACATGTATGATTCTACATGCATTAGCACATGTAGGCTGATGTCCAAAGTGAGTTTTACAACATCTAGAACAGTCATTTTAAAGCAAAAGGTGCTTCAACCCATGCTGTCCAAACGGAAGATCTGAAACTTATCACATGAGCAGCAAGAGTCTTATTTGTACAATGAGTGTTGGATACACCTATCAAAGCCAAAAGCGCTACCTCATTGGCTCAACAGATCTCTCTCGATTCAAGATACTCACTGTAAACAGTATTTGTTCTTACTGCAAACCCATGTCAGCTCTGGTTCTTGAAGGACTCTAATTTGTCCATGTCATAGAGCTGCAATGGAGGGAAAGGGCAAACTCCCAGGGACCACATGCTCCAAGAGGTCAAGACCACATAGATAAAGGCTTGAGACATTAAGTAAGGAAGATATGAAAATCCCTAAGGTTTTAGGAGTGAATCTATGAAGCAACAACTTCAAGGGTTTTGTCGTATCAGTACACATCATGCAAAAAGAACCAAAGAGGCTTCAGAGCAGTCAGACTTGCTCTAGGGAAAGTGCAGGCTGCTGCCATACGCATTACAAGACGCAGCGGAGGACTTGAGTCTGCCAAATTATCAGTCAAACCCAATTTCAGTCCAGAACTACATTTTGCTTTGCTAGCCTGAGGAGACATAAGTCTTCTTGTACTAGGTTCTGGAGATGGCTATCTGCTTCATTACCTAAACTGCCCTCAAAGCAGACTCCCCTGGAAGAGGAGACGGGTATTAAATATAATGTCACAATCACCGATATTCAAATTTCAGCTAAAAACACTGCTTACACCCAAACCCCAAAGGTATGGTGGGTTTTGCAGTCAAGGAAATAAGCGTGATACCCCTGATACACAGGTGTCCAATCTAGAAAAGAAGCAACGCACACTCTAGCTAGGCAATAAGGCATGTGAAGAGCAACTAGATTTGTACACACAGCTGCACTTTTTGACATCTTGAGATTCAAATGGCTAACAGGGCCTCTTTAGAGGAACCCAACCCAAATGTTCAGCAAACCTTCTCTTAAAAACTCATGTAATGCTTAGATACTGTGAAAAGATGCCTTCAAGATGAGAGCCCCCACTGTATTTGCAGGTTACAAATTTTCCTGTGCAACGTGGCAATCTTCACCAGTTTGTATGGGAAGAGCAGCACATGTCGTAAAAGTCTAATTGTGCACAGTACCCACATAAAAGGCTGGAACAGTTCATCCACACAGCAGTCTGAACAGGAGATAACACGGGAAGCCATTACAGGGGATGTCATTCCTATAAGCAATTCCTTTAAATGAGCTACGAGGAAAAAGTGCAGCTTTGGAAACCGACAAGTTTGGAAAGGATTGAACTCTAAGGGATACAGCAACAGCTAGTAGCAAGAGCAATTTGGCATTGAGGAAAAGATGAATCTTGGAATTGCCTATCTGTTTCTGAATTTCAAGGCTCATTTCAATTGAAATTTTGTAACATTGACTAAATGACTTCTATGCCAGTTGTAAGACAAAATGTTCAGGAAAAGAATATTTAACCAAACAATTAGAACACCCATTTCTGCTAATGACAGATTTATCCTTTTCTCCAGAGAATCAAATGGAGCTTTTCAAGTTCATTTTATTCGTTCACTTGTTACTGAAGTGTGACGACCTCTGGGATAAAACTAGGAAGCTCCCAACGGGTTTCTATATTGTTACTCACTACTCACTGCAAACGCTTGGTCCAACACAAGCCAGAGAATACTTTTTCTGTGCAAGCAACAAAAGTTATATAAGCTTTTAAACTCTGAAGCTGATGAGAAATTTGCACAAGCAACGTGTCTTGCACACCTACGAGTGGTATCATTTCCTAAGGAAGCAGCTGCAGCAAAGCATGAAGGCTCTGTGAAGCACCCGGCTGATGTGGTCACATCTCTGATGTGCAGATACAAGCAAGTCAGCTTAACTGCAAAAATCGTAGGTTTAAATAACACAGCGTATCTGCAGCCCTTCTGCTTGTCAGTCCCGAGCAGAAGCAGAATGTGATCCACCTACCAGCACCAGAAAGACTGTCCTGACCGGCACAGCAGAAGGCACGGTTTGATACCTCACTTTCATTTACATCTCAGCACCCATGAAGAGGGATGACATTTAAGTCAAACCTTCAAGACGATGGTCTAACCTAAACAATCCCACTAAGCTCAGTGCTTCCTCCACAATCAGTCCTGTAGCGACAGAAATACAATCACAACCACGATGGCAAAAAACAGATTCCTCCAAACGACTCAGCTGACTAAAGTGCTGTAGACGCTTTCAAAGGTTACAACAAATGACACCCTTGCAATAAATTCTGGAACGAGTTTAAATAAGGTGACGTGCATTTCCAAAACATGGACCTTGTCCCTTACTTCTCCTGCCAATAGCCTAAGAGATCATGGACTAGAGGAATATTACTGAATACCCGCAAAAAGAAAAGACACCCAGCAGGTAAAATCCAACGCAAGTAGCAGGCGAGTCCTGGACTGCTGCCGGCCATACCGATTTCATAAATGCTGAATTTTGAACACTGCTGTGAAGTTCTTCCACCAGCTTGAAAGAAATGCCTAACCTTTGCCTGTGCCTTTGAACACTGTGCTCAATTCATACACTAAAGGTAATCTTGTAGCTTAAGCCCAAAGAAGTCGCCTAACTCCACCCTGAACATATCATGTATTCGCACAAACAGATTCTTTCTGAGTCACTGCAGGCTTTCAAAGAGAGCAGAGTACTTAGCTATGAGAATCTATTAAGGTAAGACCTTGCTTTCAGCTGGAAAACATTAATTCTCTTCCAAAAAGGCACACTGCCTTCTTGGCCATTAATATCACATCATTCTAATGAGCTGAGTGACAAGGCAGGCAAGTCACCCAGACCTGAGGCAGCATGGAAGGCTAGCTCTACTGAGAGATGTTTGGAAAAGAGAAATCACTGCTCCAGTTACTGCAGCAGAAAAATCAATATTTCACTGGACAAGGATGGTCTTCAAAGCGGTCCCACTTGGGCACCAGGCATATTAGCAAAATTGAACGATGTCGATAAAGAAGCCACATGTGACCTTGAACTGTAAGTGCATCGGAGCGATGCAGAGATCTTAAGGGGTGGGTAAACAGCTGCAATCAGAAACAAAGCTGTTGACATAGCAACTGGAGTCCTTCAGCATGCTGGATGCCATGCATCAGCATCCTTAGTTCTGTGGCCATTCAACAATGAAAGGCAGGCAGCAGCATTCGAAGTCAGATGTCACTCTGTAATGCTCAAGACAGTGCCCAGAGAAGATCTTCAAATAGCATGCAAAACCATCTTTGCAGGAAAACCACCTTCTTGGGTTGCATTCTTGCTCAGTGTCACTGCACAAGTGAGAAAGGGAATATGGAGGAGCGACAGAGTGGGCAAAAAGCGGCAGAAACCCCACTGATGGGAAGAGACCTTTTGTTCACGGAGGATTTGCTCTTGTTATCTAATGCTGATCTCATTTTAGGCTGCCAAAAGCCTGCCTGGGGCTGGCACTGGTGCACTACTATAAGGCACAAACTGATCCAGAAAAAACCAATCCAGTTTTGGCTATGCAATTGTCTGTGTGAAGGAAGAGATGGAAAAGCAGAATGGGAAGTGTTCAGGAGGAAACGCAATATCCCCAACGCAAGCAGTCTCAAGCTCTGAGGCTGGACATAGTAAAACCAACCTAAGTCAGCACTGCCCCATGTTCTCCCTGGTCACTTTATCCAAACCCACATCATCAAGGAGCTTCTGACAATGCCGTGAAGCATTTCAGAGACCTAATCAAGGTTAGAACTAACCCAGCAAAACCTGAAGCTCTGACTGTGTTGCAGCTGTTCTGTTGCTCTCCCCTGTCCACTGGTACTCACCCACTGCTTCCACTTATTTTGTGGAGCTCCTGGAGAGCCTGTCCTGCATTTCTGCAGCCCTGAGGAACCCCTCTCATTGCCCATGATCTAACCTGCTAGATTTGTGGGTCCTACAGGGGGGGAAAAAAAAAAAAGCATGTGTGATGATGATGCATCTAATGTAAGAACTCAGGAATCGAAGTTTTCGATGACATGATCTCTGCATAATATATGGAAAAGAAAAGGTCAGTGGCAGCTGCTGACAGCATTACAGCATGCTGGGAATAAAGCATCGCTCCTATCAATAGCTACGCTGAGCTCACTAGAGTTAGAGTTAGCAGACAGTCTGATCTCACCCAGACTGCACAACTTGGACATTCAGGATGCAAACTGCATGCATTTTTGACCTTTTTTTTTTTTAAAAAAAAAGTGAAACAAAAAAAAGGCAGGGAAATTGTACTGCTAGAAAAATATATGGGTTGAGGGCATCAGTGCTATTGCCGAGGCAGAACAATAATAACTTCAGTCATGATTTATATAGCTAATTTCAGGATGAAACCCTATCTACTTTTAAAAAGAGGAAAAAGACCACAAAATTACCTGATTTTGTATTCGGCAGTGATTACAGTTTATACGGCCCAATGTTTCAACTCAGTAAGCATGCAAATAGAATATTTTATTAAAGTAGCAGACAAAAGAGATCTTTTCTTCTTTATGCACCCTCTCCACTGCAACAGATTTTATCAGGCTGTAGCCAGACACACTAGCTTCCCTCTCACCTGAAGTGCCTGTCTGATTTCAAGAGAATTATTTCCCAAACGAAATAGTTGTTCCTCTCCTGTATAGGCTCTATTTCCAGTTTATTGCTCATTTGTTCTGTTTTAAGCTACCAATATAGTCTTTTGGTCATCTAAAGGCTTTAAGAGTGAAGAGCCAAGAAAAGAAACATATATATCGTCCATATTAGATGCTAATCTCAGGATATGCTTCTAGAGTGGCAACTAAAGCGTGATTTTGTGCGGCATCTGAAGCCAATCCAGTAGTTTCTAGTAAAGGAGAGTGTTCCAAATGGAGATCGGGAACCTAACAACCCTTTGGACCATGGCCACATCTAAATCAAAGCACCACAGCAACTCCTTCCATTGCCATTACTTGTGTTTACCAACAGGTATACTGCAGCACAGGAGGTTTTGACCAAAATATCCACACAAATTCCAATTCCAACCCACCTCAAGCCTTTTTCAGGAGGTATCATTCAAGGCAGTCGCTTTGTGTTCTCCTGCTGTCAAGGATGGGCAAAAGAACTCCGCACAAGGGGAAAGGGGACATTCTCCACAAAGGAGGAGCAGTACGACATGAACGGCATCAAGCAGTCTACCAAAGTCAACATGGGCTCATCAAGGAGAAAAACATCACCAAAGGTGCCGGAGCAGTAACCCCCATTTTGCTTACTGCGCAGCCTCACCTTGCTCCAAACCCCATCACCACAGTCCTTCAGCGCGCTTTTATTTGACAATCAAGAGCGTAAACTGGATGCAGGTGGAAGTGCTTTTGTTCAGCCAAGATGTCTGGTTCAGGATTCCCCGCAGAGCCCTGACGCTGCAGCTGTGTGACTGTGCCACCTACACTGTGGGGCATCCACGCCGCCCAGACAAGGGCCGTCACGCTCAGCACCAGACACTGCAGTGACCACCTCCCACCCCGAAAAGCCTCTGGTTTTGAGGAGCGGAGGTCCCTCTGCAGATAGAGTCACACATGGAACAAAGGGTAGTGAGATGCTACATCAGCTCATACAATTCACGTCACATATTGTTAGACCCCGAAGGGATTTCTTTCCTATTTTTTGGTACAAGGGAGTTCTTCTAAAACTGAAGGTGAGTGAAAGTACAAAGGTACATCTGAATATTTTACCCCCACACAATACAGCATCATGGGCTGTTTTACTATATGGACTATGAAAGTACACACTAATTTCTTTAGTTTTTTTTGTTTGTTTGGTTGGTTGGTGGTTCAGAAATAACATCTTTCAAGCTCCCAGTATTTCTTTAAAATTTCTCATCATTTTTTTCGTATTTATGGTTGAAAGATCAATTAGAATTCCTTTGTAGGAAGTCATTCCCATCAGTTGAATTGCTCCCTGTAATTGTTTTAGCAATCATAGTTAAAAATCCATTTTAATTTTTATTTACAGACTCAATTACTAAGCATCAAGCAGATGTAAACACCTAAATTTTATCTTTTCTCCCTCCTACGCCTTCTTCCCCCGTACAAATACCATTTTGCCCCTCAGCATTCTCTAAATCAGAAATGGACATGCAGTCATTTAAAACCTCCATGTAACTCCTGATGCTCAATAATGTTTCTTTCCAAACACACTTGGTGAAAATGAGCCCATCATGGTCTGTTAGACGTGAGTGTGGAGATAAAGACATTCCTATCCACTTCCATCCCATATACCCTACAGCTTTGAAAGCCTTCATAGATTTATCTGTGCCTCATCACCTCCCTGCCTTTCAGGTGGAAAGAAATCCCAGGTACTGACTCATCAGGAAGAATTCTGGTTTGGGGTGCTTTGACACATCTATTTTAATCAATGGCTGACCCATTTGGAGCTGGTGCTCTCATTCTTCCCTTGAGCCTTTCACAGATCACCCCTTTAATTCAAATGCTGCTGGTAGGTATTGTAACTCACTTCTACTCTTGCATGTAATTCATTAAACTTGAGCAAGTTGCCTCTCAAGGAAGTCAGCATTTTACACTCCAACTTGAACCCATTTTTTGCAGTGTATCAAAATGCAATTTCATTTTTTCTTCCTAAGAGTCACAACTGAACTGGAACCAGTCTGAAAATGGTAACACCCCAATGAAATGGCAAACTAGCAGTTGCAAAAATGATCAACGTATCTTCCGAAGTCCACAGATAGCAAACGTTGTCAGAACATCTAGTTATAAGTGCATTAAAAATCCCCAAGGAGAAACAAAATGCAGAGTTGCTTAAACATTTATAGGTACCTCGAGTTTCAGACGCTGCATGCATAGCATGATACAGTAATCTCCCAAAGTGATACCTGCTCTGCTTTCAAATCGCTGTATTGTCACCAAAAACTACTTAATCTAAGTGAATAAAAGGCTCATCGTGTCTTCCCCACCAACTACTTCAAGAAAATCAACATTAACAGCAATCTTTGCCCAAACTAGGAAAACACAAGTCCACCCACGGGGCTTGTAGTTGCAGCCACGGGAAACACGCACAGTCGCTGTTTTACAGCGCATCTCAGGTAAAACCAATTTAAATACTACAAAGCCATACTGGGAATTTTTAGAGCAATTCATTAACTTTGCTACAAGACTCTCAGGCTGAGCTTTGCCTGGTTGCCTTGGCGATCTCAAACACGAGGTGACTTGCTTTCATGAGCTTTTAACTCTGAGAGAGGCACTCAAGTTAAAAAGTCAGACTGCAGGATGAAGTTGATACTCTGGTATCGTGACATCTGGGTGACTACACGCTTCTGAAGTCTTACTCAGACACATTTTAGCTGCACAGACACCTCAGTCCTGGGCACAACACCCAACCTCACATCTTTGGGAAGGGAATAAGAAAAAAAGGAAGGAAGAAACAGTATCTCTTTGCCCCGTTTTACCTACCTGCACAGCCAAAAGCTAGGTGATACCTAGAAGAGGGGCTGAATTTGACACAACACACATTAGCCTTGGCCTCGATGCTTGCTACTGAGTTGTCCAAGTTGGTAGACCACAGCTTCACTAGGGAAACAGAAAAAGAGAAGTAAGTAAACAAACCACCACCACAAAAAAAAAAAATCAACCTCATCTGAAAGGCATAAAATCTGGTTATTTCATAAATAAGATTCTGAAAAGCCTCACTTGCCAAGATGTTAGTGAGTGTAAAAGGTCAGTTGCTGCTGACAGCAGTTAAGCTTGAGAACATCCTCAGGTGCACACTGCAAATATCCTGCCAACCTCCCCACATGCAGGAGACACTGAGAGTCCACATCCCACATGACTGAGACCAACCAGAGCAGGTGACTAACCATGTTAGAACCTCAGTGTTTTAAGCTACTGGAGTACAGATTCATAGAGCAGGAAGGCTGGCATCCTTTTGGCTCCTCGTCCCTTCGCAAGAATGCCAGAACTGCTTTGCACAGAATAAACATACCTAACCAACTGCTTCTGCACTGTGAAAACAACCTGTTTTAGTCTTGAGAAACTGGCACAAACAGAAGAAAAATCAGTGTTCTAGCTTCCTATGATGGCATCTCTCCTTGGTGCAAGAAACTCCACCGTTCTAGGAGACTACAGTGTGAACATTGATTAAACTTGGAGGTACAGAAGGAGCTCTTAAGTTCTTCGCAGGATGACCCACAGAAAACATCAGCAGCTTTTCAAAATAAAGCCTTCCCCATTCTCCATAAACACTTCAAGCACCATTTAACCTTCATGGTGAAGAGTGCCAGGTGCTTCCCACAGCCAATCTTACTATCAAAAGTTAGAGATTAAATGCTTTGCTCTCAGCCCAGGTGAAGGGGCAGCACACAGACATCAACACCTACCAATGCCTGCAAGGCAGAAAACAAGACTTAAATGTTCTCCCCTCCCCATTTTATCAATGGGTGGGTTGTTACTTTCTGTAAAAGAGGAGAAGTGAGCAAAAATAAGAAAAGAACAGGAATCTTGTTACCCACTATGGTCAGCACATGAGCTAAGCAGTCTTACAGCGTGTCCACCCACCCCGAGGGGCACTCTGTGTCACCTTCTGACCAGCCTGTGCCAGGAGCTTTGAAGGAGCAGCAAGGCTTCCACATGGACTATCCAAGGATGCTTTATGTGGTCAAGGAAAAGGAGACACTGGCAAGCTTGTTCCAGTGCACGCACTTTTTAATAGTAAGGCAAGCAATGAAAGTATTGAGACCATGTCATTTCTGACCATACCCAGGAGACCTGCTTCAGAGATGAAGGAAATACACGAGTGCTCAGAGTACACTAAGGAAGCATTTTAACTACAGCACTGTATGGGTATCTGACAGCCGCCTCAAACCATTTTAAAGCAGCACACACAGCCACCAGAAACACAAACACTGATGCATGCTGGTTTTGCATATAAGCATTACCTAAAACTCGATGAAAACAGCACCCACCCTGCTGCTGGTTTCAGAAATAAATCTGTACTCATTTCCCAGAGCTATAATATTCCTCCTAAACATCTAGCTATATCTCAGAATGAGACACCTTTGCAAGCATGGCTTAAGATGCTCTCTTCTCCCAAGAGAGACTGGATGATACATCTTCTCCATCACATTCTGTGCTTGGAGGTGGAGGGCGACACAGAGCCAGGAAAGACAACTTTGCAAAACTGTAAAACATTAGCATCTTGCTTTAATGAGCAGACATCAGGAGACTTATAGTCTAAGATGCAGTGGCGGTAGAGGACATCAAATCTATGGATGAGATGGTATGGGAAGGAAATAACACCACGATTATAAGGAGGCACTGCTGGCAGACAACACTGTTTCAACTTGAGGCACGCTGCGAAGTGACATGATCTCACAGCTCAGAGCAACGTTATGCCCAAATCCAGTACTGAAAAAACCGACACAGGCTTGTCTTGCAGCCTTCAGACCAGGTATCAACACTTAAAGTTGCATCCAAAGTGGCCAAGTCTCTCCTTGACATCACCTCTGATAAACAAGCAGCCATCTGGTCTTGGTTTTGCACCAAAAGCTAATTGAGGGCTCTGTTTCAGCTTGGCTCCTTTTCTCATTGAAGTTTTTGGGTCATAGGCTGAGCCATTTAATTTAGTGAGGAGCCATCCCGCGCATTCAAGGCCATCATAATACTTGTTACAACTGACAGACACAGATTAGAGTCTGAAATTTCTGTGATCTCACTGCTGTAGGATATGCTGAGCTCCAATTATATCTTAGTCAGTGCCATAAAAAACGATATATGCGACATATAACAACACGTAATGAAACATGTCAAGTTTTACCTGAACTGTCCATTATTTCTTAAAGAGAACTGACAGGTTAATAAAGTATAATCCATAAGGGTTGAGTTTACTTGCTATAGCTTTCAGCAATTTTGCTGCAGTCGAGGCAGTAATTATACAACATGCAGATGTCTTGATAACACCTAGAACTGTGTTGATGAGACAAGCAACCATCTGAGATTGACTATTTCTAAAACACGTGTTCTCAAAGCATATGTTTCCTAATTTTGCAGCTGCTAAGAGATATATCTTGATGCAGCCAAATGTCTATCCCTCGCCAAGCAAGTAAGAAGATGCCTCCAAATCAGCTTTTTAAGTTTAAGATGTTTAGGCCTTTTCAAGATATTTATATTTGGTTTGATCTTTACACCAAATGTTTAAGTTTATAAATTATTTTTCTATGCATCGGTTCCATGTCTAAACACCGACTAAGGAGGCAGAAGCCTGTACTGGAGTAGCTGAGGGTGTGGACGCACACAGTTGGTGCACTGACAGCAAGGGTACTGCATCCCGCCTGTCGTTTCGGGAAACACTTGATCTGGTTGTGGGATGGAGAAGCTGCTCTTACTCTGACAAAGCTGTAAACCGGTAACAGGATGCTGCTACCAGGAAACTTGTTTGCACAGATTTTGGGATTCCCTAGGAGAGGAGGAAGTAGCTGAACTGCCCTGCTAGGCAAATATTTTCCTCCACTGCCTGGTGTGGATCAGGAAGACAGTGTAAACTGATGGCCATCAGCAGGCAGTGACCGCAGGGTATTCCTCGGTGTCTAAGACACAGTCAGACAGATACTTTGGTTGGTATTTAACTACCAACATCTTCTTGACCTTTAAAGGTATTCCCAACTACATTCAACAATCCCACAAATCTCCAGGAACTCACTGAACTTCTTTTAGCAAGGAAAATGAGCAAACTGAAAGTTCAACCTGATATTTTAAGAGCGGTGAACACCTATACCTCCAGCTAAAGTCAGTAGGAACTGGGGGAGCTACGTATCACTGAAAATAAAGAGCCAGATGATCCTCTGGAAGCCCTCCAAGCTGTGGAGCAAGCCGTGATTTACAGCTCTTAGGTTAGCTCCCCCTCTAAAAGGTCATGATGCTTTTTTTATGTAGCTGACCCTGCAAAACTGCTTTGGCTCCACTGAATTCAGGGATGCTACAAAAAAAAAAAAAAAAAAAAAAAAAAAAAAGGAGGCAGCTGTAAGATTAGCATCCATGGTCTCACATACCAAGGCAGCATGGAAATTACTTTCCTTGTACATAAGGAAACAGATGTTTGCATTGCTCCTTGCCATAAGAGGATGAAAGGTAACCTCTTGCTACCGCTCAGAGCTCTCAGGTGCTCCTGTTCTGCTCCACCTCCACTTTGATCCAGGAATAGTGACAGGACTGCAGCTTATAGAAAGGACATAAAACCAGGACTCTTTCTTCACTTGAATTTGTCAGTACTCCTTGTAACCCCCTGAGCTTCAAAAACAACCCCAGAGCAGAGAGCAAATGCTTCATCACTCCAGAACAGACCTATACCACAGCGGAGACTGAAATTCTACCCACATGGCGACACAAAATATTTTGCTCTAGCTCAATCTGCTAACCTTGCTGTGGCCATTAAACTACGTTCCCAATCCAGACTAGGCAAGCATGCTGAGTTGAAAAGCAGCTCTAAGTCAGTAGCTAACAAGTGCGCTAGCTCCAGCCCTATCTGTGTACTTTGACAGTGGGTTTCTTTCCACTCAAATAGGAAAAAAAGCACACCCTTTCTCACTTACATAGGAATCATAGATCCTGCCATGGTTATGTGCATAAAAGAACTGAAATTATGACTACTTTTTTCCCAAGGTGCTTGTAGTACAAGTAAACACGTTAATTTTGCTCATTGCTGTCTAGCTGGTGTACATCTTTGGGTCTCTATAGACAAACACAACTACCTTTGCTCCTTTAAAAGGGAAGGGCAGGACGACTGCAGATAAAAGTGAGGTTTTCACACACACAGTACTTAGTTCAGATACAGTAATGCTTTAATGCTCTCATTATCTGCTGTTAAAGTAGAGAGATCTTCCACAAATAAGCACCCTGGATTATCTTCATCTAAGAACAAGGACAATGCAGGACCTGAGGCCCAAGGATGCTGTTTGTAAGTGTATCAGCATCATTTATCCCTAATGGCACTCCATTCATTAGTACCCCCTTTGCTGTGCCTGTGCCCTGGCAGAGACAGCTGTGAAGCACTGATTACAGGATTTTTCACCGCAAAGCTCCTTCCCCTGTACATGCCTACTGAGCACACCAAGTGCTTTAAAAATTAGCTTCCAACCTGAAGAGACAGGTAGACACACAGGCAAGCAGGAAGAACTGGCAAGGCTGTCACTTTTTTGCTGGCTTGTCCTGATCATTTGATGGGAGAATGTTACACTCGGGCTTTCTGAGGAAGTGCAGTGAGATTAGCTCCAATTGCTCTGGTCATACCAATATCTGTCAACACTGAGATTTCTGGTTAGAAAGCCCAGTGTGGCCTCACACAATCAGAAAAGAAGACAGAAAAGAAAGATAAAACTTGGCTTTCACACCAGACACTGCACCTGGCCAAACATGTGTTAGTAGGTACATCGACTGAGTTCTGGCCAACTCTTACACCGATAAACATTAGCAGAACAAAAATCTAAGTTAGGCAGGTTTGAGTTAGGACATTTACCTTTTCCTCACATTTAACCCATCCCTTGTGTTCACCAAAATGGCAGGTGGACACTATCACCTTAGTTTGGACGTTCATTGCTCTGTACCTTAATGACTTTTAAAGTCTGTGCTTATTTCAGACACTTCCACACAGGACTCCTTTGCCTCTTAACAGGCTCATTACACACACACATGTCACAGGCAAACCATGGTAGAAGTAAACAAAATGTTCCAAGTCCAGTTTTATTCGCCAAAATGCTGATACACAACTTCAAGGCACCTTTGTGAATTGAAATGCAACTTACGTAGATCTGCAGACTCTACTACAATGCTTTTAAGCAAACACTACACTTGTGGAGACCATGACCCAAGAAGAGAACTGTTAAACTAGAGACAGGCCCTCTGCACCTGGCTTTGCAAACCTGGACAACTTGTTAACATGCTAATACATGTACCTCTACCTGGCAGATAAGCCTTTTCAAATGCATAGCAGCGGTGGGGAGCAACGTGATGAAGAGGTTGATAATTTACAAGGTGAATGTTCACTCTGGTTGCATTTAAGCACACAGAAAACATTCTTGCCTTCCACCAAGAAGTGGAGGAGTGGGGAGTAAATAAGTAAAATAGATTTAAAACCTACTTTAATAATCATTAAAGCTGCATTTTGCAAGTGCAATCACCAGTTACATTAGGACTGTCAAACACAACTGAGGAACACTAATACAGCTCTCTTTTGAAACAGAATTTAAAAGCATTTCAGAGGGGGAGTGGCTTGTGAGGTTTAATGTTTATAAAAAATTAATTTATCATTTCAAAGCAAACCATAAAGCTCTGTCCTGAATTGTATCAGCCTATCTGAGAGAGCTGATCCCCACTGACTGTGAAAGAAACTCTAAAGCTCTTGCTGCTTAATAACTCTAATCTGATATTGTAAACATATTACAGATAAAAGCTTCTTAATTAAGGACAAAGAATACTACATATATATATATTGCTCCATGCTATCCTTTTCTTTCAGTGCTATCCTTTTCTTTAGAAGTATCCTATTTCTTGTTAGGAGAGAAATATTTTTCCGCCAGTGTGTTGGGACAGGGTTTGTCCACCAGCCCCATCTGTTCAGCCCTGAGAGACAGTGCCCGTGGTGACAGCAGGCAGCTTCGGGGTGCTCACAGTCTGTAACATTCAGAGCTGCAAGTAAAACTGCAGCAGGCACTGTTAACTTTTTCCTTCTCCTGCACCCCCCCAACAACCTCATTTTTGAAATACAAACGCACGCTGTTCTTTTGAAAGGCCACAAGGCTTTAACTCAACAAGCTTAACTAGCATTAGAACATATTTTGCTTTGTTTAGTGTCTCAGAAAATGCTGGAGAGTATATTACCCAGAAAACGTGAACACTGCACCAAGAAACCTTAATCCAAACAAATCCTTTCCTTCTAAGATCTAAACAGTTCAGTAATATCTTTACACATCACCATGTCAACTACAATACTGAAGGTAGCTGCAGAATCAGCTACTCAAAATACCACGTTTTTGTTCCTCAAAGGGAATACAGAGTATAAGCCTACTGTGCAGAGATTGAAAAAGAATTATACCTTTGGCATCATCAGAGCCTGAAGCCAATAGCTTTGGGTCCATCAAGTTAAAGTCAACACTCCAGCACCTTTTCTCATGCTCCTGTTTAGAAAAACAAGAAAAATACTGCAAGGTAGTGAACTGTAATCTGATGAAACAGTAACAGAAAAAATACGCATGCTGTTTGGTAGAAATTATCAGCAGAGTCTTGAACAGAGAAGCTTACTGTGTTAGCAGTGGGGGTTTTTTAGTTGGAAAAAATAAAAAAAAGTAATGATTTCAGCAAGTATACATTAAACACCTGTTTTTACAACATAGTTTGACTGGCTATACAGCTCCATCATGTGCTGCTTCATATCCTAGTAGATCACACCTGTATCTCCCAATACTGGTGAGACTGCCCGTTCAAAGCTATCTCAAAACATCTCCTCTCTGTAAGTTCAGCAAATCCTCACCTTCCTGTTGAGCTACTAAACAAAACTGGTGTCTAATCTTATGTTTTTCCACCCAAATATTCTTACAACACTGCCTGCTTTTCCTCAAAACACAGAAGAGCAGTATTTGCTATGCTGGCACATCCTGCATGAAAGCAAAAACACCGCATTGAATGAAACCTGAAATGCAGTCAAACCCTTTGTTTAAAGCCTTCCCACAGGCTTGCAAGATGACGACATGAAAAGCTCACCAGAATCCAGTCACTAAAGGATTCCTAATGCATGTGAAGCAGATGTCAGTATGCATGCCTCTATGCAAATCCAAATAAAAAATTCAAGTAAACTGATAGGAGGCAAAATGAGTCTGTTTTAACATAAGCAACAGCTGGTCCTCTCTAGGTTCATTATTCAGCCTCATAAATAAATGTAAAGTATATTTGAGAGGGAAACAGACAAGATTTATTTTGTCAAGTATAATTTCTTTTTAATTGAGATATGCAAAGGACTAGTGAAAACAAGCATCATAAAATGTCCAGAACACAATAGAAAAGTACGTAAAGGCTTAAATAGGAGTTAGAACTTATGCTGAAGGGTCAAGATGGGGGAACTGACGGCCAGTCTGCAGTTCATTCGTTACCACTGACCAGTTTCAGTGCACTAAGCTACCTCCCCCAACAGCCTGCAGTGTTTCCAGCCTCTCGCCAAACCAAAGATCCTCTCTTCCAACCTCTGTGATCTGATCGCCAGCCTCTCAGAATCCATTATATGGAAACTCAACGTTCGAAATGCATGAAAAGACAAGTGCCAGAAACTTCTGAAACAGGTCTCGCTCAGCTCACTGCATGCATTTTGCTCTTCTGCTTTAGCAGCACCACCAGCAGCAGTCACTGCGGGATTTTACAAAAGGCCTCTGACAAAGACTGAAGCGGAACAGAGATGGAGAGACAAAGGTTTCTAAGAAAGGTAAGACAAACAGCTTCCAGAAACTGGTTTCTCCCTGTGCAGATTCCCTGCCTGAAAACAGCAACAAGAAAACATCAACTGCCTCATGGCTGTGACAAGAAGATAGAGCTGCCTCCCTCGGAGGACCACAGCTCAATAAAGCTGTGCAGATGAGACGTTTACCAAACAGCAGGAGCATCCGTTTCACTCTGCGGAATGGAAAACCCTACAGCTGTGTTAGAGAGAGAACCTCACACCGGATTCTGCTCCCTCGACACCGTCCCATGGTGTGGGGAAGCGTTGCTCACTGATTGCATGTTACCTGGTAGACCTTGGATCTCTGTCCCGTGAATCCATCCCAGAGGATGACGGTGCCTTCATAGTCGCTGCTGGCTAGCAGGTTCTTGTGGTAACTACTCCAGCTGATACAGCTTAAAAAGTAAAAGAGCCCCCGTCAGTCTTATATTAAATCATACCTTGCGATACAAAAAAACAGTAACAAAAATCGCTCTTGCGATATGCCAGGCAATTAGTGTCTTGGCAAAGCACGCACCATTTGATCAAGTCACCCCACTGAAACACTCAGAAACGGACAAAACCAAAAACCCACCAGAAATACAGCAATTTCCTCCACAAAGGAAAATCAAATATTTATTGGCTTAAAGACAGTGCCCTACGCAATATGAAGTGCTATGGTTTGGCCTTTCTGTTTTGTTTTTTTTTTTTAAATGTGTTCATCTCTAACATTGTGATTCATTTGCTATTTGAATTCCACAAAAATTCTCCCAAAGAGCTCAGGTTTTGAGTTCTTAGCCTCTTGCCAACGTCTACTACTACTACTACTATTATTATTATTACTACCACAAAGATAATTACTCACCTAACAGAAGCTGCATATGTAAAAGACACAGCTGCATGGATGATAAATCAACCTCTCCTCTGGTACATGTGTAATGTTCTATATGTGTACCTACGTGCAAATGAAGCTTTGACTTATGAGAAGCTCCTTCCAGCTCTCTGTAAATGCTGAAAGACTCCCTGCTTTCTGTGCAGGAGAAAACAGCAGTTTGCTTGCTACGGGCAGTTTAAGAGATGTTTCTGATGGAGAACTGCAAAATACATTGCACGGGTTTGTATTTTAAACTGAATAAACTGGCTGTGTTAAACTAAACGACAATTCCATCAACAAACTCTAACCACCAGCAGACAAAACACGAGCAGTGACACTGCCAACTCATACTTGTAGCATTCTGGCACAGTGCCTCCACTCTGACTCCCAGAAAAATGTGACGGAGGTAAGAAAATTTGTAATACTTGTTCACCAATTTTTGGGCCATCTGGCAGAAAAGTATGCCAGTTGGTATCAACTGCGATGCAAGTGGCAGCAGTTGAACTGACAGATCCAATTCGTGCAGGTCAGACAGCTCTGACACGGTTAACTAGATTACACTAGACTTCGTGCCGATTTTTAACCAACAATATAAACTCAAAGTCCATGAATCTAACTTTTTCATACTGATTTGCTCAGCGCAGCTACACAGTGAAATATAATGTAGGTACATGGATACTGACCTAGGACTATCATACCTCAGCAAATCCTCCGTTTCACTATACACTTGCATCCTGTTTTCCTTAGGAATTTACACACAGAAGAGGATACCAACCACTAACCATAGCTCACCATCACTTAGTTGTGTAGAATCAACAACCTTATGTGAGGTTCGGAGTAGCCAAACAATGGGAGGCAAGAAGCAAAACTGGCTCTTAAGAAAAATTTGAAGAAAAACAAGGGAGGAATAACATGTTGTTGGTGCTTGTATGAGCAGGAAACTTCACTGAGTGATCCAAAAGACTTGCACTTCAGACCTCCTCTGTCTGCACAAGTTAATCTGTAACTTACAGAAACAAGACAGCTGCCCAAGAGCAGTGGCTTTCTACAAGCCTCTCGCACCACCAAACAGTGCTTGGAGAACACCTTTGGGACACCCCTTCCCAGTGGATCACTGGGAGCTCCCCGGAACGGACAGTACAGAGGAACATTTGACGACACCGCTTTCAACCTGTCAAACACTTCTCCCTGTGTGCACCTCTATCACACACTTGCACATTTGTTTCTTATAACAACATTCCTTGGTTTTCAAACTTCACATTCAGAAACCTAAAAAGTTTTATTTACACAACGTAAGTCATCAGCTTTAACCACCAGCTGTGAAGAGAGTGGCTGAGGTGACACAGCTCAGGCAATGCTTTCCCTCGTTTTGTCTCTCGCAAAACACTTCCATTAATTAGAAAAATATTAGTGTCCTCAGCCCTTGTAGGCACAAGGACTGTCCACAAACGTATCACGAAGGAGCTCTGGTTACACTAGCTTTAACTACCGTTAACCTACCCACAGAGAAAAGCAGGTCTTGACAGTCTATGATTTACTAGAACCCTCATTCAGAGAGGCTTAAGTGGCTCCCTGAGGACCAAGTGAAGCTGGCAGGCACTGCCCACCAGGACTGTGAGGTGAAGTTTGCAGGAGTCCGGAGATAACCACATCTGACATCTGGAGTCTTACGTCCAGGCAAACAGTCACTGATGGAAGCAGAAGCAGTTCAGAGCCCTAAAGCTAAAACACAGCAAGGCTCTGGGCTGGGAGCAGTTTCCAGCTGATGACACTGCGATAGGCATTTACTGGTTCAGACTTGATCCCCCTGCCATCCTATCTCCACGCAAGTCAGGGCTTCAAGGAGCTTAAGGGAAAAAAAAAATCTTTAAGTTTAGCCATCGCACAAAAGCAGGAAGAATATAGCCCCTGGCCAGATCTAGAGAAGCAGTCTTCTGTCTGGAAGGGTTTGAGAGTAGGTCAGGCAGCATCGGGAGGTGGAGAGGGTCCTAGAAAAAAGACAGACATGCTGGTGCCACCTTGGCTGCTTAAAGGACGGGCGAGATCCAGATCAGACCAGCAGAAGAAAGCCGAATGTTGCAAGCTGAACTATGAAAGAGGACAATCATGTAATTATCTTATAAAAAATGAAAGCACTCCAGACAAAAAAACCCGAGAAATTATTGAGTAGGTAGAAAAATATAAAGAGCAGAGTTTAACAGCTCTGTTTGAAATGTGATAGATCTAAGGACATATGAAGTGTAAGGTTTGTAATGAGAAGTTGTATTTTGGTCAGACCGGTCAATATAGAAAGAGAAAAATGAAAAGTTTCTGTGCCCAAAGCATGCCCATTAGGCCTGGCACAGCAAAGATCAAGGTAACCCTTGTGTCCTGCTGAAGTAGGACAGTATTAATGAAGGGTTAACACTTACTTGAAAAGCATTTGTAGACAGACTGAGAGTAAAAACCAGGAACTGACAAGTGAAAAATGTTTAGGGATTTGCAGCCATTAAGCGGTTCAATTAACACCTTTTAAGTCACACACACCATAAATCTTTCATTTTTAAGGAATATGATTAAAGGATCATAATCAGACAAAACCAACCCTGTTCCAGCTCTCTGCCTTCATTCTTCCCTCCCCACTACCCAACTCTCTCGACAAAGTCTGAAACTAGAGCTTTCTTATTAACATTCCCATACCTGGGCTTCTCTGTAATTGAAACTCTTAAAACTACACTTGTAGAGCACAACTCATGGTTGGATCCTGTGGAGAAGAGCTCCCTCTCCAGGTCAAGGATGCTTTTTACCAAGGGCTGACTGTCCTGTGGTTGTACTCTCTGGCATCTGTGATGTTACATGCATGAAAGAAGCTGTCCTGGAGCTGGAACACTACAATACCTCTCTTCCATGTGGCCTCCAAAGGATTTACAAAGGGTTGAGAAGCTATTGCCATGCTCCCCTCAAAAGAAGCACTGATCTTCATTCCATGCCCAACACAAGCAATTCTGGCAAAACTTCAGATGTCTACTTTTTTGGGTTCCCTTGAGATGTTATCATGGGTAACAAATTGACTAACAGACTCAAAAACGCATGGGGAAGCAAGTTGGAGATGAGGAAAGGAAAGGGCAAAGGTGAGATGGTCAGAATCAGAGCTTACACTGTCCTCAGACAGGTTAAGCATCGAACTCCCCAAAGTTCATAAAAATAACCTTTCGTAAATCTTTATGTGGCCTGCAGCCACATCCAGGAAGAAATTGAAATGCGGAGGCTGTGAGATACAAAAAAAATAGCTACCTAAGGCTACAATAATGTATAATTCAGCACCAGGTTAAAAGGAGTTGTGCAAGGCCATCTTTTACTTTAAATACTAACCGCTGTGTTTTTTCAGGATTTGCTTTGTTCTTTAATCCAGAAACAGGGCAGTAGTTACACCCCAGAGGTTTATCTTGCCAGAAGTTGTGATAGCTTTCCTTCCTAGGAGATAAGCCTGGAGAAATTCTAATTGAAAGCTAATCACCAACCTCTGAAACACTCTCCTAACCTTGGCATCCGATCCAGACACACAGACACACTGACCCTGTAAAGATTCATGTGCATCCTTCATTTTATTTGGAGACACAAGTGGGCCAGCTCAGTGCTGCCAGTCACGCTGATGTTTCTTTCATGAGCCAGTATTTTTATGGCTGAAACGTCTCAAATGTGGGATCAAGTTACCCGGTGTCAACCATCCCTCTGGCAGTGAGAGTTAAATGGAGTTAAAGCTTTTAATAAGACACAAACTGCTGTGGTCTGACCCGCTTCTGAGTGCCAAGTGCTTCACATCCAGTCTATTACTGTGAGTCAAACCCATGCCCAGCAGTTTCAGGACTGAAATATTTTTAAGGGAGAGCTCTTTCACTGCAAGAAACATCCATGTGAATAACAAAGCTAACCAAATACTTCAGAGACATATAGAATTACATTTCAATTAGGAATGTTTAAAAAAAAAAAACAAACAAACCAAACCATCTTTTTCTAATCAATCATTTCAATTAGGAATGTTTAAAAAAAAAAAAAACAAACCAAACCATCTTTTTCTAATCAACGCAAAGAAAACTCCTAGCAGGGTTAAGAGACAAATACTTCTAAAAAAAATCTTTATCTTACTGCAAAGTGAAGCAGTTACTCTGAAAACGGGAATTAAGGAAAAGCTGAAGGTCTATTTCCTTATAACCTGTTTGGTGTCAAATGTCTTCGACATTGCAGGTATGGGCATCCAACACAACCAACTCGTGAGGTTTTTCAGCTTAAAGAAAGCTCATACCTCTTGAAATAGCAAAGACTCTACAATGAAAAACACCATACGGCAAGTTTTTGCTTAAACTTAACAGTGAGAACTGTCATTTTATAAACTGACAGCAGTGTGCCCATGAACTGCGATTAGGATAGAGCAATGACATTTGATTTGACACCAAAAAATGAAAACAATAAAATACTAGCTGCCTCCTAAAAAAAAGCCTACTGATGGTTTGCTTTTACTGCAGTTGGCTAAACAGATGTAGCTGATTTTGGAGGTTTGTGGTAACATCTATCACTGAAATACAGATGCTACAAACAAACAGTGGTGAGCATGCAGAATACTAAATATGGATTTCAAAAGCATGTTTACCTAACCGCACTGGCACATCACCTATTGTAGATTAACAAGGCCTAAAGCCAATTTCTTTTACTTGAACCCTAGATCTCCTTATTTTTCCCTCCCTGCAACCTATGGCAAAACAACAAATCTGCCTCTTGAATAAACGAGAGAAGAGCTGTGGCTCTCTGCGAGTTGTTCATCCTCTTCTTGTCCTTTCTCCATCTTCTCCTGCACGGCGGGAGCCACAGCTTATTCGGCGGGGGGGGAGCCACAGCTTATTGTCTGCCATAGCCAGGGACCGAGCAAGTCATAATTAGCTCACAGGGTGCTGTTTATAGCTACTACACAATGCTAGGATTTGTTTCTTGTACTGAAGCTATGAATCTGTAAATGGGATTTTTATGAGGATTTATGTGTCATCTTGTGTTTTTCCTGAAAGCTTATGCCACCGTCATTCCCAGGGGACACGATGCACATTTAATAGAAACTCAATACACTGACTTCCTCCCCGTTCATAAAAATAGGGATGAGGAAGCTCAGCAGATTATGAAAAAGCAAAAAAAAAATAATAAAAAATAAAAGCATGTATTTAAGAAGCAGGTGGGTGTGAAAAAAAACAGAGGGGGTTGGAAAAGTGGAAGAAAGACTCAGCTACAGCTGGTACCAGGGCTCTGCTCCAGAAAAGCCTCCAATCAATTACTGCTGGCACGAAGCTCAACCTTTCAGCGGGCACCCAGCTGGCACATGGCAGAGCAGGGCTGGGCTGGTGCCAGCCCCGTCCCAGGCAAGGGCTTCCCTTCCCGCAGCTGCTCCGGGCCAGCAGACTTGCTCTTGGCCAGGCACGAGTCCTCACAAACGCTGTCATCTGTCTACTTTCTTTAAAAAAAAAAAAAGCCCATCAGAGCTGCTGCTGAGTCACCAACGCAACACTAACGATTAATGTCCCAGCATCGCCACTCCGAACAAGGTTAGCCAGGATCAATTCGGGGTGAGTGTCCCATGACACGTCTTTGGAAAGCCAGAGCACCCGCTGACAGACAGCGCTGGTGCCGCGTGAGGACGGAAGGGATGTTGAGCGCTGTGCTGGTGTCACAAGCCAGCTGCTCGGCCAGAGCAGAAACACATCTGTCTGCGATATCGGAAAGAGCAGTAAGCAATAGAGTAAGGCTCTGGGAGAAGCTGCACCTCCACCCAAATCAAGATCAACAGCTTTAAGCCAAGGCTTTTCACAAAAAGCAGGCTCCACTTGTTGTGATTTATTTCTCTTTATTATTATAACACAGGCACATTTTCAGCATACTGCAATATTCCATAATGAAATTACAGCCTTCGTATATAACTTCTCCCTCAAGCTACGCCACTTCAGAATAGCAAGTTATTATTGCTGCTCGAGACTGCGCCAGCAAGGCCCAGCACGGGTGACTGGCAGCCCAGCTAATGGATGTAGCAGGGATGCATCTGACTGACAGCCTCGCTTTGTCAAAACCAAACGAGCACCCACATGCTGAAGGAAAGCTGATGCAACGTGGAGATGCCAACAGGAAAAAAAGACGTTTCTTTAGAGAAATGAGAGAAACCAGGGCAAGGGAATGAAAGAGGAGGACCCTGTCCCCCACTGCTGAGATATGGTGTCAGAGGACAATGCATTTAGCAGTCATATATATATACACACGCATATATATACACACACACGTGTATATCTATATATAATGTATAAATGCATGCAATTTGAGGAAGAGAAGAAAGCCTTGCATGCAAACAGTGACTTGTCTGGAGCACAAAGCTGACAAAAGTAACGTCACTGAAGGTGCTAACACGGCTTTCCTCACCAGTAGCTGCTGGAGAAGGGAGAGCAAACAACTACCTAATGCCTGGCAACATCGCCAGGGTAAACTCCTGTCAAATTTGAAGCAGCAAGTGTGGAAGTCATCTCAGAGAAATACCGAATGCACGTTGCTTCTCCCCTTCTAATTAAAGCAAAAGGCATTATCTGACTGCTAGATGGTTCTCCTGTTAGTCTGCTCTTCTCTCCAGAATAATGAAGCTGAACGCTGTGAACTCCACAATGACTCAGTGAAAAATGCTGAACATCTCACGAGTCCAGAAAAACATAAGCTCCATAATCAGCATGGCTTATCAGCACGCTCCCCTCTCAGAGTTCTTACATCCATCTTGAAAGCCAGTTCCAGGGCCAGCTGCGTTTACATCTTTCCCTTTGTAAAGCAGCGTTACACAATTCCCAAGAATAATCAGCGTGAGTGGTACACAGTGACTGATCTATCTTAAGAAACATGTCAAATACAAAACCAAGTGTGCTTTTTATGCTATAAAGCAGGCTTGCAAACATTATTAATCGTGTTGCACAACATTTTATATTCACAGAAGCTGGACCGTTATATAAATTTATTACTTACACTTCTGTAAGGTGCTTTACTGTTTTTGAAATGTAGAGCACCAAATAAAAACAAATGAGTTCAACAGAAATGCTGGAGACTTGTATTATAATACCGAATTGCTTTGATTGCCTGAGTTATTTACTTTTGAGCTTTAACAGAATATTTGAATTAGGATTTTTAAGTTAGGTAAGCTGGATTCTTTCAATTGAACTTCTAACATGGTGGTCTATACTTCTTTGGTTTAAGTAATCTAACAAGATGAAAATAAGGTGACAGTAACGATAGCAGCACCGAAGCAAAAGTTAAGCAAGGTCTTATCCCAAGAGGTTGATATTACGAGGCTCAGCAGAAGAGTATTTCGGGCAGACAAACTCATAGGCAGAAGGTGTGAATGAGGCACATTTCCTGAGGACTGGTGGCCTCTCAGTAGAATGGGAAGGATTTGGCTGATGAAGAGAACAAGGACTCGGTGGCTATTACGAAGAACTGGGCACGGAAGTTATCTTTTAACAAGCTAAGACTTGACCTGGAGCATATCCACTGCTTCACTTTCACTCTCCTTTTAACTGAGTGGGCATCAAACAGCATTTGCAAGGAACACAAAAGCAGTTCACTACTCCATGTCTCTTTTGCCTCCAGATATGTGGATGAGCCCAGCACACACAAGTAACGCTGCTTGTGCCACCCAATCTCACCCAGAGTTCAAAGAAAGCTCTCCAGCAGCTCCTACTTTTTTGCTTTCCTCTCCCACTCCCACAACAGATAAAGGAAGCAGAACAGCTACTGCACACAAACCAGCAAATGGAAAAAGCTGCGATTTAAATACAAAGTCAGCACCTACCTGATTTTGGAATTACAGGTCATTTCATTCTCAGGGTAGTGAATATCCACCGCATCCTGAATGACTGTACCATACTCATACACTTTAATCTTCTTTGTTACCCCAGCGATGGCAAAGTAGTCACAGTCTCGGTCGAACTCGATACTGAGAAACAAAAGCAGAGGTTAGAACTGTGCAACACCACACATGTCCTTACTTACCAGTAGGAGAATTTTACCACCTGAACGTCTCTGTATGGCAGAGCTGAGAATCACAACCTGCAGTGAGCAAATACCCCACTCAGAACATCCTGGTCAAGCCTGGCACATAAGCCAACAAAACGTAGGTTTTTTTCTTCCAGGCATCATTTTCTAATGCCCTCCAAACACATCCACATCTCCATTTACTGACATGGACCTTCTGTGGCAGCACAATCTCCCTGCCACAGCCAGGATCTTAGTTCAGGTGCTTTGCAGGTTTTCCAGTTCAGCTGAACCATCTACATGCCGCATGGTACCCAAACACCAAAGGTGACAGCTCACCCTGGAAACGTGCCCACCGTTCAGCTGTGCGATCAGTGCACTGTAGGATGACTGCCCACTGATTTCTCTCACTTGCATCACTGCATCCCTCCGCTCCTGTATACAGCAGCTCAGTGAACTTGAAGTGTTAACGCAGAACAAACCGGCTGCAGGGAAAAAACCTTCTAAATTCCCTGAGTAACAACAGAGGGTTGAAACGGGTATCACCAGTACTGTAAAAACCATGCACGTTACGACTTTCACTTAGAGGCTGTTTGTGGAAGCTGAGGCACCTTCTGTCTTGACCTCCAGGGCAAGTTTGTTATAGATATCAATGAAGTTAGAAATAAAAGCAGTCACCTTATAACAAAGTGAAGCTGCAAATAAGAAAAGCCTGAGGTTGCACATGAAATAGATCCGAGAGAAAGGCAGACACATCCCTACGGTCAGGGCAGGGTGGGTGAAAACATGCATCCACCTCCTCTCAGGAGCACCGGTCTCAACGAGACATCAGCTGGCTACTCCTGCCAGAAGGGTTTTGGGGTGGGCAGCATCTGCCCTCAGTCTCTGGGTTTCTGTGATCACTAACCAGCTCTTAAGTCTCTTGACTAAACAATCATCTACTACTATGAGGTCTTTTTTGGGGTTCTCCCACTGAGTAATCAACTTCTGCTGTCCCTGGCACATTTTTTTCTTCCAAGAAGCCAGAGCATTTGAGAAGCAGGCAGCAAGTTCTGAATGGCAGCAGAGAAAACTGAGTTTACATGGATTTCACATTGATGCAGCTTGAAACATCCTGAGAGTAGAGGTGTTTAAAGTAGCTTTCTACAATTAAAAAGCATTAAACCAATTACAAGAAGAGAGAGGGCTCTTTAGGCTGCCCCCATAGCTATAACAGCTACAGTTTTCTACCCCTCAACATATCTGAGAAGTCAAAGGCATTGAAATGCTTTCAAGCCAGATAAATTTAATGCCATGGAGAAAGAGGATTGTTGATATGCAGTTTGATGGTATAAAATAATTCACTGAAACAGCTTGAAACTTGGCTTCTTAACTTGGGCATCTAAAGCTTCTCCAAAGCAGAGGCAGGAGACGGTCCCACTCACAACTGCTTGCTTGCTCGAGGAGAAATGAGCCAGTCAGGTCAAGCCTGCAAAACCGGAAGCCTCCAAAAGGCAAAGAAGAGGAACACGCTTATGGCTGGGGAATGAAACAAGCAAGCATACATCTATTTAAACAAAACAGGAGGGGGAAAGAATTCATCTAAGCTGCCAGACTGCTCTCCCCCCACTCCAGATCTGCCCAGGTCTAATCACTTTTTACACAAACAGGACAAAATCACCATTCAGGGCTGTCTTGTCTTGTCAGTTCACCCTATTCTGTGGAAGAATTTTATAATCGAAAGCCTCTATAACAATACAATAGATTTACTCGTACCACAATCTTAATTGAACCGCTGTCTCAGCTCCTGCTCGCTGCCCTGTGGATTCAGGTAAAGTGCAACTAAACTGATGGCAGCGATTCATCTACTTGGATTCAATTTATACCCTTAGCCTTCTGCTAAGAAAAAAAAAGTATTACAATGCTTGGTAAAAAGCCAAGTTATTAGAACCAAATAGAACCTCTCTCACCTGGGGTGGGTTTGCTTCTCTAGCATTAATTCAATTTTTTTTTTTAATCAGAGGCACACCATAGACACAAATGACTATTTCAATATGCCTATAAAAGTTAACAAGTCATTAAAAAAATTAATAAAAAGCATCAACCAATGAAATTGATTGTCAGACTTGTGACCTTCAAACAGCAGCAAAGACACTGCAGGGAGAAAACAGATGCAGAAACCCGCACAGATGTTCACTGGCTGAGAGAGAGGCAGGCAAACCCCACGCAGCAAGGCTAACCCACCCTTGCACCCTGGTCTCCAGTAGAAGTGTTCCCACCCTCTGTCCGTTGGCTTTTAGCAAGCAATTTACTAGAAAATTAAGAACAATCTAAATAGCTAATGAGGAGGGTTATTCACCACATAAGACTATTCCCAATATTTGCAAAGTTACCCTTCCCCCTGGACTAATCACGATTAGGACAAAACAACCCACTCGAGGAGGGTTATTCACCACATAAGACTATTCCTAATATTTGCAAAGTTATCCTTCCCCCGGACTAATCACGATTGGGACAAAACAACCCACTTGCACAGCAACAGTTATTTTCATGGTTTTTCCTACAAGTCTTCTAAATACATTCAGTACCAAGCAAGGCTTTTTTGCATTTAACTAGCTCGATTTTTTTTCCTGTCACTGCTGAAGTCTTTGTGTCAGTGCAAGTGCTTGCTTATACACAAGCTTATCCAGATCAAAATTCACAAGAGAACTTGGTTTTATTTTGTCAAAAGACAAAACAGGGCCAGCTCTGAAGAGCAACAAGGTTATGGTTTGCGGAGATACATTTCCTCAAAGCAATTAGTCATTTGCACAACGATAACACGCAGTAGAGCAGTAGGAAATACTTGATCCTTTTTGTCGAAAAGGCTGTCAAGTCAAGAGATAAACCAGCTAGACAGCAGCATCCACGTCACCTGTGGTGAGAGGCACAGAGCCACCAGCAAGCCAAAGCAACACATAAAACACGCGCAATGGCTGTTAACATCCTGCTAAAATAAGAGCAATGTATTTTGGTGCCACTATTGGAGGTGGAATTAATACAGGACCAACAATTAATATTTTCACCATCTCAGAGTGCAGATGGAGCAGCAACCGTTGCTGTGTGCTATAAATCTACCTTAGTCCTTGCACAAAGCAACGGCCTCTAGAGATGAGAGACAGGTCAGACATCAGGGAAGCACTGCGGGTAAGATGCATTCTACATCGTTCAAACACCTAGTGTTTAGTTTTAGACTAAAAGTGGTTCTTGCTCCTCAGAGATGTGCACATTAGAAACAATTAACAATTGTGCCTTTATTTAATTACTTATTTTTTTAACCTACTTTTAAAGTCCACATTTCTAACCAGCAAAGACTAGCTGAATTTTTATAAGGAATCTTTTGGGGACAAAAAAGCTTTTGGATATTTGAAAGAGACTCATAAATGTGCAACAGAATTTACTTACAAAAATTAGATTGAAAGGAAACTATTGTTTTGTTCTAGGGAAAAGAGAAGAGAAAAGTCTCCAGTTCCCAAGCCACTGTTTTCTTTTTCTTAAAAAGTTAATGGCCAGTATCCTATGGAAATACCATTACGAGCTGCTAGAAAGTAAACATGTCCTCAAGGGTTCTGGTTGCTCTGCTGCTTATCTCTATTCTCAATCTGCGAGATTATAAATCAATTGCTTTATTTAATGCTAAAACCTATGACCTTGGAGAGCACTTGTAGCTAACAAGTCGAATTACGAAATAAATTGCTTCTGAGACATGTCTGGAAGCTCGGCTTGCTGTTGAGGGCAGACCAGTGGGGAAGCAGTAAAGCAGGAGTATTTACCAGTTCTGCCACTGTATAAAGCCGTGCTCCATTCGCAGCCTGATGGCGCGTGCCGTTGTTCTCCAGGCCCCAGGAGAACACGAAGGAGTTAGAGAATGCATACAGATGGGCAGCTCCACTGATGAAAGGAAGGGAGCAGCTGCCTTATCGTTCAGGTTATGAACAAGGCGACAGCACGGCTGGTGTTCAACAAGTCATTCCACACTAGAGCTAGGAGGCACTCACCACAAGACTGACCTAGGACAGATGAGGGTTTCTCCCCTCCCAGTCACACTTTAAAAGCCACACATGCACATAGTCCTGGTACTTACTCCTGCAAGACTCCATGATGGCATCAGTAATCTGCGAACAATGCTCCATACCACATGTTAACAGAAATAAATATGGACATACCATTTATTATCCCTGATGTAATGATTGTGCTTGCTTATACACAAGCTTATCTAGAGCAAAATTCACAAGAGAACTTGGTTTCACAGGCCACAAGACAACCTCCCAAGTGGTGGCCAGGTTGGTAGGCTCTGTGGTTTTCTGCAGGGGCAACATGGGGCTGGGCCTCCTCCAGCCAACCCCCAGGCAGCTCATGCTGTACCAGAAATTGCAGTTTGAAAAGCCCCAGGGGTCAGCCTGGACGGGCACCTAGCCCAGCAAGCCTTATGAGAATGGAGTACATGCTATATCTACTCCTTCAAATCAGGCCAGCAGCGGGGTTGCACCTAACTGTATTTGCATGTAACTGCGTCACTAGTTGCTGTTAAAGATCTGCAGCTGACTGCTCCTCTCCCGTGCATATCTTCTACAATTGCTACTATAATCATAAATGTCTTAGCCATGACTTGGTAATGAGATCTGTGACCGTAGGAGTTGTCATTTCCACAAATTAGATGACTCAGTCCCTCTCATGGAAAAAATATATATACACATACGTGTATATATACACATATATATGCATATATATACACACACAAATACACACACACACTGTGATATATATCTATCTATATCTTCTACCTAATATGGTCCCGTTTCTATTCCTGTATTTCTAACAATCCCAGCTCCTATCTTGCTGTGTACCCACATTTAATTGCAACAATCAAAACTCTGTTTTCACTTTGGGGGTACTTCACTGGTGGGAGGAAAGAGGGCTAACTAACAGCAGCTTTTGCTCTTCATTTACATTTCCTTTCTCACTTTGTGCTTGTACTCCCTGGCCTCTGAGGGATATCCCACCACTCCTGACAACCCCACTTCTAACAAGTCCCACCATGTCACAGCCTGGTTGCTTATTTCCAATGCTCATTTTGAGGCATCAAAGATTAGAAACCTGGGTTACAACCCAACACCACGGCCACCACAGCAGACTGTTCGGCACCTGGGACCACTACAGAAATTGGTATTAATATCACATAACTGAGAGTCTGTTTTTACAGCAGACTGATATTTTAAGGCAAAGCAATTAGTGTCACCAAGCATGCACTAGCATACTAATTTCTAGTTTTTAAAAACAAAGCTATCTTCAGGCATGGGAAGCTGCCATTATAGCACTCAGTTTTGTGCTCCATTAGCTTAAAGTCTAAGTTTTGTCACATAAAACAAAGGCTACCGAGACAAAGCGTATGAAGTCTCAGTATCAAAAGATTGTTTTGCTAAAGCTGTGAGTGGCAGAAATAAAAGTAACAAGAGAACACTACACCATTTTTTTTCTTTTTTTTTTTCCCCCCCTTCTTAATAAACCAATAGTTGCATTAGTCCTTGCTCCAGAGCATCATCTAAATAAGGTCACTGCTGGTATTTCCAAGTCCTGTGCCACAGCGGCAAGGCCAGATTGCTGCTGTTTGAACATACTCCACAGTCCAAAACCCTTACTGCAAAACATTTTCCAAAACACAAACTGAGCAAGCATATCACGATCTCACTCAGGAAGGAACATTTAAAGAAAAACCTTTGATTCTCTAGACTGCTAGATGCATAAGTTAAATCTATAAATGAGACTCCCCTTAAGTACATTCTATCACAAATCAAACACATTCAACCCTGAAAAATCACACTAATTTGGGTTAGATGTGACACCTAGATTACCAAAAAATTGCCAGATTCGTCCTCTAACCAAGGTAAAGGTGTCTTGACGACTCTAATTATGGCCTCTCAGTGCATCGGATTCAAGCCTACTAAGTCTAATAAAGAACACGGGACAGAGGACCCTAAGCTCCTTCAGTTTGAACCCATTCCTTGGGAATTGCTTGGGATGTTCCAGCTCCAGGTTCAGCTGCTGCCCAATGCACCCAGGGCACCCTCCCCTGCCATCACACATCCTCCAGGCTTCAGAAATCTGATAGTTAAGCAAAGCTTTATTTGAAGCATAAAAGAAAGACACCAGAAGGTCAGCTCTGTGTATCAGTTATCCTTCTTCCACCCTGGCAGCTGGGAAGCAGGCAGGGAAGGGTGTTACAAGGCAGTTCATCAAAGCTTGCACTGCACACAAGGGCGGTTCTCAGCTCCTGGCTCCCTCGGGAAGACATGATTGCACCAGTCACACTGCAGTCACGCTTCCAGCTCCCCTCCTGCAGCCACAGTAGGCTGGAGTTTTATTTTGCTCCATTTGAAGAAAGGCATAAAACAGTACCATGTTGACAAGGCAATGTCGTTACACCTAGTTGCAGGCCCACCTTATGCTTGCAAAAATCCTTTTAAGTGTAATGAAATGCCATCAGTTCTAACAGAGACCACTTAGCAATATTTCCATTCCATTAAGAGCTTGTTTAAAGAAGAATATTAAATTTGAATCAAGGAGGTTTGGTGGGCTTAATTCCATCTTGGAGCTCTGAAAACAAAACCAATGGAGCTACTCTCATGCTTTGATAAAATAGATAAAATAGAGTCATCCTTCTTTTAAATCCAAGTCAGAATATACTATACTACGAGACATTAATTACGTTTCCTGCAGTAGCTCAACTTTCAGAACCAGGACCCCCTTCACTTTGCAGGGAAAGCAAAAGGGAAGTGACCCTGAACCTGTCTAAAATCTCACAGGAAGCCAGAGCAGACTTCCAGCCTTGCCTACAAGACTCTATAGCTAGAGACATCCCGCTCTCCCGCAGAGGATTTTTTTTTTAATGCACGTATTCAGGGGGAACCTGGCTTAATTAGCACTAATGATGAGAAAACCTATAGGGAACTACTGAATTCTGCAAGCAACCGAACATAAAGTGTATTGATGAAAAGCCACTTTACTGCTAGGCGATGCTCTTCTGCATGCTGAAGAGAAGATGACGACAATCCCAGGGTTTATATGCCAGATACACAGAAGCAGAATGAGCCAAAGCCGTTGCAAACAACTACCATGCAAGTTAATGAGGATTAGATTCAGTTTTTCCACAAACACCATTTAAAACAAGCTAAAGTAGGGAAATGTTAACTAAAAATGCCAACAGTTAAAAGCAGAATGTTTCTTACGATGCTATTTAAAATTCAAGCCAAATTATCAGTCTCCCTGGTGTAATATTTTGGGTAACCTATCTATATTCCAATCCAGGATCTGTCATTCCTCCCAGCTGGGCTGATACAGGAGAGGCTGCAAACAGCTCTGACAGCAGCAGGACCACAGCCCCATCTTACAAAATACTAAGGTGGAGTAAGTTTTAAGTCTCCAAACATATTCAGGAGCCTTCTTTCTGCATTCAAGCTTGGGAAACATTTCCAGAAAGGGAGACAGCAGCCTCTGCCCAAGCTGCGTAAGGGGCAGGTTTGAGGGAGAAAACCCCATTCCACACCAAGGTGCAAGGTTCTCTGCACAGCAGTCCTGTCTTACCAGGACTAGGGCATTAAGCAGGAAGGAACTCAATCAGCTGTGATAAATACTGAGGTACCTTCTAAATATCAGGCCATTCAAAAGCTTGCAAGCTTTTCTGCAAGCCACCAACATTTATTACTACACCAACAAGGATTTTGCTGCTTCTTATTGAGCACAGCAGCTGGTGACAGAGCTGAAGAGGCAGGGGAGTAAATACGTCTGAAAGAGCTCAGCACGGGGACCTCCATCAACACTAGGACTGCAAACACCACAGCCCATCCACAAGCTTCAATTCATGATTCCACAATTCCTCCATAATTCAGCTGCAGCAGCTGAGGACATTTTTGTCTCCAGCCAACCACGCTGCCAGAGGTCCCATCACTCAGCATAAATGGCCACCCAGGCCAGCCTGCTGTACCATCAACCCAAGTTCCCAAATCTGCCCAAGGGCACCACTGACCCTTCTGCCAGAGAGCCCGGGGCAGAGCACCGCGCGGGTCAGCTGGAGTCAGTGCCACGTTCAAACACCTCAGAGCTCAACCCAACAGGCACCACAAGTCCAGGCACCAGCATCGAGCCCATCCACCACAGCTGAGCCATCTCCAGCAGCCAAGCAGGAGCTGGGGCAACTAACTCCCGTGGCCCTGCTGTCTGCTCGTGACAGGAAAGGGTGAGAAACATGATTCGAAGCATTTTTCATCCAA
This sequence comes from Apaloderma vittatum, assembly GCF_000703405.1. NCBI lineage: Eukaryota > Metazoa > Chordata > Aves > Trogoniformes > Trogonidae > Apaloderma > Apaloderma vittatum. The sequence continues at coordinate 39,866 of NW_009722206.1, read as the reverse complement.
CTGCCAAATCTGTCTCAGCAGTTAGTGTTGATGGCGTTTTTCATCTCTCGGTTAGTGTTCTGTACGTTATCCTTAAACTATTCTTTAGAAAAAATAAAGGTACTTAAGAATCTGCTTGATTTCACAGAGTCTCATACAGAGACACCTGATCTGGCTTCCACCTTCATTTGCACAAACATATACACACACATTTATAAAATAATCTAATACATAATCCTGCACAAACATGTCGCTCCATAATTCATTCTACAAAACACATATAAATCTCAAATATCTGTCTTAGAGTCTGTATCTACCAATACAGACAATACAATAATCATTAGCACAAGCCTTTTTCCTCCAAGCCGAGCTGCTTGTAAGTTTTATTTTTTCTCAAAACTGTTTAAGTCAACACCTTACATCTTTGCAGGCGTTGCACATCACCTCAGTATATTTTCTTTTTGTCCAACTACCTACCATTTAAGTGACTACTCTAGCTAGGAAGGAAGGAACAAAAAAACCCCAAAGGCATGCTAATACTTTTCAGATAATGACCTCCCAGCAAAATCAGGCATTTCCAACAAATATTGCTAGAGAATTAAAAGAACATCATAATAAGCTACAGAAATTTGTGTTCCATTAATAACACGCTTGTTTCTTCAAACAGACACAAAAATTCACTCTATCAACACACAGCATTTAAAGCAAGCTATAAAATTGGGGAAGAATTAAAGAAAAATCTGCCTTTGCCTTTTACCAACACTGTCAGCATGGAAATTCTGCACATAAGATGCTGCAAAACCATAGTTTTCATGGCTTGCAACTGCAATTCCTGAGGCTGAGACACAGCACTTTTGCCGGATGATGGCCATTATTATATGAACATCAGGAGGAACAGAAGCCTCACAGAAAAGACTTGATCAATCAAGAAAGGGTGATGCAACACAACTTGCACATGGTACCATCCTCCCACCCTAAATATTGATTTTAGAGGACAATCTTGACACTACAGCATCTAAAGTTCCTGCACTTCTACAAAGCTTCTCTTCAAAAAGCCCAGTCTCATTCTAATAAACGCAATCCTGTTCAGATTAACCTCCATTTCAGTGGGGGATCCCAAAGTTCACAGGAGAGACTTTCACTCTGCCCTCCACACGACAAAGTCGCACAAGGACATTGCTTCTTAAAACCTAGGGCCAGATGACACCCAGCAGAAAGCCGAGGACACAGCCTGAAGTTCCAAAGGAGCTGATCATGCACCTTTCTCACAAAAGCACAGTCCCCAAGATTTAGAGGTTCCCGACCCAAGATCCTGCTCAAAGCAGGGGCAGCTCTTTGGTCAGATCAGGGTGCTTAGGGCCTTCTCCAGCCAGGTCTTGGACACCCCTGAGCAGGGACCCTGCACAACCCCTCTGGGAAGCCAGCTCTAACGCTGCACTGCCCTGCGCTGCAGCCACCAACCACGAAGCAACTTGTGTCAAGAAATGGAAACAGCTTACATAAACTGCACCAAGTTTCTTCAGCAAAAAATGACAAGCAATCTTTCTTTAACATGTTTGGTTTAAAAGCCAGTTCCCAAATTCATCAGAAGACTGTTCAGTACTTTTAACAGACCATTTATAAAAAACTCACACAGTTTAAATCAAAATAAAAACTCTCATCTAATTATATGCAGATGGAGACAGGCTCAAAATATTACAAGAATGGGGGAAGAAAAATCCTTCTACTACCAAATAGTCTGAAATTACTACGGGGGGGGGAAGTCCTACTGGTGGCCATGCAACTTCCATTAATTAACTCCCCAATTTCAGCTTTTACCCCTAAATGTGAAATCTTGTACCGCTGATGGAAAACCAGACTTCTCTCTCCACAGCAGGTTTACTTTCCAGGTCAAGTCTAGAGCTGGGAGCAGGCATGCACTTGTCTGGTTTCAGAGTCCCTTTTGGTACTGGCAGCCATCCTGGGCACTTGGAGGGCTGCACTACAGAGTTGAGAGTGTCTCAGAATTCAGAGATCTGAACTGACACCAGTGTAACCCTTCTGCTGGGTATGAAGTCACTTTTAGCTTCTGCTCAAGGGATCCAGACCCCAATTATGGACTAGGAAATGTATCAGTTAAGCACTCCAGAGGAAACAGAGAGAATAAGGGAAAGGCTCTGTACTTTACTCAGTCCTAATTCAATACAATCCTGTTTCAGGCCCAGACAACCTCTGGTCTATGGGTCAAAATATCAGCTGAAGTAAGAGAAGCACAGGAAAAGCACAGCCTTGAAGTAGGTTCAGGTTGTTACACTTCAAGCTTCCTCAGGCACTCTGCAGTTCAAGTCTCTCTCTATCCAAGCATTTCTCTCTTCCTTCCACTTGTGAGAACAGCCCAAATAAGACAGATCCATCCACAGTTTTGAGCTGCCACTGGTAAATAAGAGACCATTTTAAAAATGATCGATTTAACACGCTAGAAGAAGAATTCAGCCCTCCTCATTTCTCATCTGTTCAATAAGCAGCATCTACTGCACTCTGAAACATAATCCCATGAAGGATAAACCCACTTACATTTCTTCCATTTATCTTTAGCACGAAGATAGAAGCATTGCTGGTCACAAACTTAATAAAATGGCTCATCTAATCCTAGCCAGCCAGGGCATAAAAAAAAATTTATATAAAAGAAAAAGGGGGCTTGTTACGGTGGGCACAGAACTAAAGGCACCTTGTTAATGCCTAGATCTAACAATTTATACGGACAAGTAATTGTAGTCCAAAGTAAAAAGGGGAACAAAAAAAAATAAATTCAGTGAATAGATGTAAAACATGGTCCTAACAGATGGGTTTTCTTTCAAGTTCACCTTTGAAAAAAAGGATTTAAGGTTACATTAATGAAAGGGTCAACACAAACAAAAATACAATCTTGAAACTGACTTAATTGTACCATTTGAAAGCCAAGAGAAACCTCTTCCTATCTTGTTCATTACTCAGAGGCAAAGGAATAATAAGCAAGCAATAACAAATAAATAAAAAAAGAACCTCAAAGGAAAGATCCAGCTTTTGAAAACTGTCTCAAGATACAACCGATGAGTTAAGTAAGGTTGCAACAGCCAAAACCCAAGTTGTTTCTCTCCCCACCTCTGTAAATCACAACACCTTTAGATAAAAAAAACCTTGGCTATCCAAAACCTTTGAATGTCATTCTAAGACCTTTTGGAGAAATGGGAGGCTGTCCCAGAAGAATACAAAGTCTGAGCAGATGAGAAAAGCCCCCACACCATTTGCTCCCAAACCTCACGGCCTCTGGGAGGGACACACTCATGTTTCTGCCAGACCTGGGAGCCACCCAGCAGGGAGACCCAGCTTTCTGATCACCGGGTTTCAGAGACACAGCTGGCTGGGTCTGTTTCTTGGATTTTTCTCCTTTTTTTTTTTGGGGGGGGGGGGGTGTTGTGGTTTGGTTGTGTTTGAGTTTTTCTTTTCAATATGAAAGGCTGCCATATTATTCTCTGAAGGCCTCTGACAGTGCTAAAGCAATTTTCTACATAAATCATTGTAATGCTAACGCTGCAGTTTACAGACTCATCTTTAAAAGAAAGCCTTTACTATTTACTGCCACAGCAAGCAGAGAGCAGAGTTAAGCTCTGACGACTGCTCTGTCTGGGGGCATAATAAAATGGAAAATTTATTCTTTGGGCCAATTCTAACAAAACTTAATATACTTGTGAAAGCCATGTAAACACTTTGTACTTAAGAGAACAGAGTGTATAAAAACCCCCAACATTTAACATATTGAGGCCCACGTACACTCGTATGGTAAACACGCTGCAAATCCCCTGAATGTTAAAGCAAAACCGAGCAACCTGTTTGCACTGAACATCCTTCTCCATTAATCTGTTTTTCTTGAAGCAAATGAGGGAGGGGAAAATAAAAAAACAAAACAACAAAACCAAAAACAACCCCACAAGATACAAAACAGACTGAAGGTTGTAAATTCTGCTTGTGAATGTGTTTGCAGGCAAGGTACAGAAGCTCCCTCTCACCGGTGTATGATCTGCACCGCTCCCGATGAGCCAGGGATGGAGGATTCACAGCTCCTGGCCCGGCCCCGCATCCCTCCCCAGCTCCTGCCGCGCTTTTTTTTTGTCGGGAGGCCGCCACCGAGCCACCAGCCCGAGTCCCTGGGGAGAGCCCCCGGCCAGAAATTTGGGACTGGAGAGCAGAGCCTTGGCTTGTCCCTCCAGCCCGAAAGGAAACCATCACTTTCCTAAAGATTTCATCGAGGTTTTTATACCTAGTTTTGCTTACTGTCTTTTCATAGTTCTGAAGCAAGAGCCTGATGGAAATTTCCCAGCTAAAAGTCTTTTAAAACAAGCAGCAGCAATGAACCACGTAACAGTTGCATTGTGAGATGATCCACACGCACATTGTGATGGGACTTGATCTCCGAGGACGGAGCGCAAGGCTACTACGAGATAAACAGGCACAGGGTGCCTCAAGCCAGCAGACCTTGCTTGTCAGCAAGAACGCGGGACTACAGGCCATAGCTCACCAGAACACGGCGATGAAGAGGAGGACAAAGTAAAGGACCACCAGATATCTCTCAAGTTCACCAAGAGGTAATGCACATGCAGGAGTGGGTGTGACGTATGTCAATCATTCCTTGGAAATACCACGCAGATGTACGTAGAACCTCCATACAAGCGATGCATCTGACCCTACGGCACACGCGGCAGGAGGAGCGATCCCCTGTGCCTCCAGCGCTGCAATAAAGACCTGCTTAATAGTTACCAAGACTACTGAGTCCTGATTGTGGCTTTTCATGGCATCAGTCCTCTCAAAGTCCAGAGGTCGCTAAATATACTTTGTGGTAAGGCACTCTGGAGCGTGATGCTGCTCAGTTTCAGGGGGTTTTGTTCAGCCTGTTTATGTAGTCTCTAACTACATTGTTTATCCTGTGTTACGGCAAACTGCTTTATTTCCCTTCTAAATATTAACAGTAAGGTTTTGCAGATAAGGAACATATTTCCATCTTCTTCCTTTGCAAACAAAAAGCCAACATATCCTACCTTAAATAAAGAGCTTTTTAAGATATCTTTTGGAGTCCAGTGTGTGAATTTCATGTAGAGTTAAAGAAATGCAAATCCAACACTCTTGTATTCTGTCCATTTGTAACAGCAGCTTATTTTTTTAAAAAAACAAACTAAATTAAGTACAAAGAAGTTAAACTTCTGCTCAATTCTACCTTTATTCTTAAGTATACTTAAAATAGTTCTTTAAAATACTTTGTAAAAAAATTATGATGATTCCTTACTCAATAAGCTTACATTTGCTTTGTAGTTAAATGCATTTGTTTCAAAAGCAACAGCTAAGTAGCAAGACTTTTTGTCATTTCATCAGTTTTTCCTACTGCATGCCCAGGAACACGTTTAGAAATCAGTGCAGTGCACCAAATCAACAATAAAACTTTTCACAGCATTTAAAAGAATAGAAATGCTAAGTTTTTTTAATGCCCCAGTAATCAGTTTGGCCCATCCGTGGGTACCTAAAAGCTGCTCTTTTATTACCTTAAGCTGCCATCAACAAGACACACATTTCACTCAGCTTTGAGCAAGTGAACAGGGAAGGACGTTGGACAACACAAAACTCTCGGTTAACAAATTCAGACTTTAAAGGAGCTGTTTGGGTAGCCAGAAGCTAACAAGTTACAGAAGCAACACACTCAGCAGCCCTGCTTTAGCAAAGCGTTTAAGGACCTGCTCAGATGCGAACAGCCTTACTCAGCCCATATATAAAAACCCCTGAAGATTTCTTAAATGCTTTGATAAATAAAAAGCACAAGCAGAGGAGAATATTGACTTGGAAGCCAAGTTATTTTTCAGTTAAATGCATTTAACAACCGATTCTAGCACTGGCTCAGAGAGATGCCTCGCAGTATCTCAGTTTTAAAGACAGTAACACACATACTTTTCAAACATGTATTTCACTCAAGAATTATACCACCTTCAAAATGAGAGTGAGATTTACTGCCCTTCCAGCATTTTCTAACCAAATACCACAAAAATGCTGCTCTTGCAGAATGTCAAGGAGAAGAAAGGTCAAAGGAGCAGAATCCAATCCATGCTGAAGTTGGTAGCTGAGGAAGTTTGTCTACATTGCAGCGAGATTCCCATCTGCATTTCATCGCAGCTGGTGTGAACCCAATCAGTGCAGGTTAAATATATGTCAGATCAGTGATTATTGTGTTCTGACCTCTACAGCTAAGTCGGACA
>NW_009722206.1:2100-33602 GCF_000703405.1 Apaloderma vittatum | reverse complement strand
TTCCTGCTACATATTGCAGTAGTTAAGGAATCAATGCTTCTTGGAAAAAGAAAAAAAGACCACAAAACAAACCCCAACCCAACATGTATTCTATGCTACACGTGTCTCTCCATTTTTTTTGCAGTGCAAATTTCTTGGGGTCTTTCAATAACTATTCAAGCTCTGCTGTCACTGTCCAAACAGCCCCTTCATAAGGCATTAAGGCTCAGAAAACCCAGCTTCAACTCGTGTCATTGTAACATTTCTTTCAAGACCTCAAGCACAGCCACTTAGGGCCTCCTGCTCTCCACGTATAAAATGGAGATGATACGACTTCGCTCTCTCTCAAAAGGGTCGCTGTGAACAAACACATTTAAATTTGTGAAACGTGCCTGTAAGAAGCTAATGGGTCCTGCATATATGCCATGCAGAAAAAGATTTTGCAGTTACCATGTTGCATCACTTTTTCCACCACAACCAGCCCCAAACAAGCTACCGCAGCCTAACTAAGTCCCCCCAGGGTGTGCTTCCACAGCTGCTGAAACAAATTTAAGGTTAGGGCTCTTGCTGGGTCCCAGCCTCTCCCTGTCCCATGTGGTCTCAAGGCTGATTCCTAAGGGAGCTGGTTCAGGGAACCAAACTTGAAGAAAGTAATTCTGCTGAAAGACAGTCAACGGCCTTCCATCAGTTAAGTGTCTGAACTGGTCCAAGCTTCAGCAGTGGAACACAGGACGTGACTACCCCACAGGACAGGGAATACAGAGCTGTTGTTGGCAAGAACAGATCTGTCAAGTCGGCTTTACAACAGCCACCCTCTTACTAGTGCTTCAGACTGTAAACAGAGCTTCCAACGCTCAAGAGCTCAAGCAATCGCAGTTAAAAACAACTTGGCGTTTTAGTATTTGCCACTACAACCAGATCCACACACAATGATTAACCACCAGAGATTCACAGAAACTACCAACACCAAGCAAGATAGATGTTTCTTAAAATGCTAGAACTGCATTAGTTTCCAACACAACTATACTAACACAAAAGGGACTGAGACTACAAGCGGCTTCATGTTTTACCACAACAGCTCCAGATACTCACTGGCACCTCAGAGGTTCTGCATTTGGTCTCCACTAATATCAATGGTAAGAAAAGGCACTACTGTAGTACTGGAGTGCCTTTGCAGATCAGTAAGAATCACACAGCCACAAAACTATTTCTAGGAAGCGACTGCAGTGTGTTCTCTACATGCAGACTTTATCTTGTTTAGCACGGGTTATTAACTCTGCCTCGGCAGCGTTTATCAGCGTGAGACGTGCCGTCAGAGCTGCAGCACATCTTACCTGGACACGATGCTGGAGCCATTGTAGAGGTCACTGGCGTAAGAGAGCGTCGCCAGGGGTCGGACAGAATTGTAGCGCGTGAACTTGGATAGACACTCCTGAAACTCATCCAGCTGGCTTGTGGTTCTGCTGTCATCTAGGGAGAGGCAGCAACATTGGGGAGGACAGAAACAAAGAGAGAAGATAAACAGCAAATAAACAAACAAACAAAACTAAATATGTATATCCTCACAGGACACTATTGCTTGCTATTTGGGCAGGACTCCTGATCAAAACCAGGTTCTCTCTCACCTCTAGCACTCCCTGAAGGCAGTATGATTTTTCAGAGTACAAATTAAGTCTTTTCACTTTAACACTGGGTGAACCTAACTGTACTGAGAATCTGCCTGGAGATCACAAATACAGCTTACCTGGTAAGCTTATTTATTTTATTCAAATTCAGAGCCCATGGGTCATATAGATTAACAGAAAATCTTTAAGCGTATCAAAATGCACTGTGAAGAACACATCTGGTTTTCTACAGAGGTGAAAGTATGTTTCTCTCCCTATACTTGTGCTACAGTATGCCTACATTTGGCATCAGTTATATTCAGAACACTTAGTAAAAAAATATTGATCTTGTTACTCCAAAAGCAGAGCTGTTTCAGTGCTGAAGAAGGAAGACAAGCATGAAACCAGAAGACTCCTCATACTGTTAAGTTTTTTGAAAAACATGACCTTCAGCAGACAAGGTGAAATCGAGCCAGCTTGAATAACGATGATAAATATTCTGAGGGAAACGGAACAGTTTACTACAAAAGGTAAAACTGAATTGAATTGTAAGTAGTCAAAAGTCATTCCTTGATTTTTCAGAAGTCCCAATCTTTTTCTGGCCTGAACAGAATTTCACTTAAACCATTCTGAAATTCAGTACTTCCTAAATAAGGAAAAATTTTTAACTTGGGCGGCACTGCATGGGCAAGTCAGGGTTCCTAATATGATCATACACCTGCAGTCAAACATTAGGCAGAGCCTTCAGGCTTTGTAATAACCCCCAGAATTTGCAGCAGTCCTCACTTCCCTCCTCTAACGCTCCCAATCCTCATTCTGTCTTTTTGCTCCAGTTACGGGAGCTGCCCTTTCTGGCTGCTCCCGCAGCACTAACACACAGCACCTGCGCTTCCAGGCACCGCTCACCTCGTCTCCTGTTAAACTCAGTATCTGCTGCAGCATCAGAGAAGCCACACACACGACTTGTACAGCCGAGATCAAATCCCACCCACTAAGATATCCTTTTTTTTGTCTTATCAGCAGCATAAGGGAACAAAGCTCCACTTATCAGAAAGCTTTGGAAATGCTGGGGTGAAAAAGGGAGGAGGTTGATCTATCAAAGCAAAATACAGCTGTGATTTCTTGTGGGAAAACATGAGAGAATAATCACTTTCTGCACCCTGGTAATTCCTTGCCATCACAAATTATCATCCTGCTCTACACTTGTAAGGCATTTTGAAGTGTCCCTTACACGCTATTTAATGTTTGATCACATAGAGGAACAGTGAAGGCTAGTAATTAGCATGTTTAAGGGTACTAGCATATACATTAGCCATGTCGGATGGATCAAAAGGGGCAAAATGAACAAAGTGCTGCGCCAAATTAAAATCATCAGCACCTGACCACCACAGGAAACGGTTTGAGAAAAAGCACATAAACATCAGTGTTTTTCAAAGACTCATTCAGCGCTCTGATAGGAACAAATAGCTGCTGCTTTTCCATCTCCCCTATTTAGAGATCAAGCACACAGTCCTCGTACAATTTATTCTGTATCTGTGCCTGGAAAACCGAGTGTTATTTCTCAAGACACTTTTCCCGTCAAAGCACAAGGCCATTTCATAATTACAGTTATATTATGTCTCTGCTCCCTGCTAGAACAGTCACAGCAACTTGCAAAAAGCTCTAAATCCACATTAAATCCTATTTAAAATGTGTCAGAAAACAGAAATGACTTAAGAGGAGAAAACTTAATCAAGTATCACAGGTTATTCCTTATTTATGAGGAAAACCTGTGCTTGCAAATCCTCCGCTTGGTGCGGCTGACACATATGAATACAAAAAGCAGCTTCACCGCATTCATATTTATAGTTCCAATTATGAAGAAAGATGTCTTCTACAAGGGAATGCTGGGAAAAGCCCCATTTGTTATCCTCGGTTAATAAGTATTATTTTAAGATAAACAGTTATGCATCACCAAGATAGCACTGCATGAAAACATCTTGGTCTGGTCCGTGAAGTGCTGTGTTCTGTAAAGCACTTGCTGGCACTTCACAGGAAATTGGCTGGTCACACACAACCAGCTCAGGATGAGAACCGAGTCAGTCACTGCTCTGAAGTAGGTAGAAGATGTAGACATATCTAAAAGTGAGCTCCCCTAAAAGAAGTTGCAGTCTTTACACTTAAAACCAATTTTTAATTAAAAAAAATAAAAAAGTTGATTTTTAAAGTGAATAAGACAAAAAAAAAAAAATCATAGAGAAAAAACTCCAGGGGTTTTCTACCCCAGCTCCCTTCCTAATCTCTGTCCTTGGAAGTTGGTCCTTACCTTTCAAGGCTACAAGTAAAGATCCTCTGCTGCATCAGCCTCTCCTTGGTTACCCCTTGTCCCTCGGAGGTTTCTCCCACCCCCTGAGGCCTTGCTGCTCCTCGCTGCAGTCTGTCACCTCTCCTGTGAGCTGCAGCTGGCAGCCTGGTGCTGCAAGTCTCTAGCCTGGCCACAGCCCATTACCTGAAACTTTCTTCCCCCTCAAGCTGGTTTCCTCCCCGGGGGTTGTAGAGTAACCCTCCTCCCTCTCAAGACATCCACTTGACCCATTCATTTCTTGAGAGAATCTTGTCATGTAATTACGGGCCATCCATCCACTAGGCAACAATTACTCTAGTGCTGTCACACTGTTACTCAATTATGAATGAGGCAATCCCAGCAATTGTGAAAACATCTTTAATTCTACAAAACAAGCCTTAAACCTGAGGCGTGTCCCCCGGGACAACACCACTGCTGCCCACTCAGCTCCCATACCCCAAGCCATTTGTTAACCAAGACTCATTCTAGACAACACAAAGCATAACCTCCAAGTGTCCTATTCCACGCTAAATACAGTGGAAATGATCAATTCACATTTATGCCTCCGTAGTATTGCAACAGCAATGGTTTTAGCTACTGTGTTTATACCGTATCTAGTAGAAAGACAACGCAAGCGCTGCTTTCAAGCATTTGCATCTTCAGAGCGAGTATCAGTGAAATTGGTTATTGTAGGTTGTGCCCTTCACAGTACAGGATTACAAAGCAATACACGTGCCCCTCCTAAGTGACAGGATCAAATTCTCTAAATTTAGCAACTTCAAAGACTGGTCAAGAAAAGCAAAACAGGATGATCTGAGTAGCACACAAATATGTATAGCTACGCTCCCCAGCAAGGAAGAAGCAAAGCTGCTCTCCCCAAAGCAAGTCTTTTCTGAGGACTAGGCACTGACGCCAGAAGCTGAACACTGTGCAAGAGGAACTCACCCGAGACACGTGTCATCCTGGTGGAAAAATAGCACTGCTCTAGGTCCTCAAAATGAGCCGTGAGCCGCTTGCGTCGTGAAGCCAGTGTGCTGTTATACCATGGCTGCTTTTTGGTCTGAATGGAGAAGTGAGAACACATCAGAATGGTAAAGCCAGGCCTGGGTTTCATTTCAACACATTTTACCAAATTATAAATTTCCTATTATACATGAAGGGTCAGAAGTGTAAAATGACAATAAATCAAGATCTTGCCACTGCCAACAGTTATTCTTAGGGTCCTATTTTGCACCTTTAACTTGACAACAAGAAAAGCTGCTTCTAGACAGTTCTCATTTCCTGAACTTTGCAAATTTATCAGCACAGCAGCAACCCTTGGGGAGTCACGTCTTGCATTTATACAGATAGACGGCAGAGGCCAAAGATAACCTGCGTCCAGCTTCACAAATCAAACAGAGTGTACAACCAATACTTCCCTGGCAGACAGCTCATTAAAAAGAGCTGTTTATTTTAAAGAGTTAGTTACTGCATTATTTCTTTTGAAGCAACTCAGTAACTCTCTGTCAAGTAAGCAAATAAGGAGAGAAGCAGAAGACACTGTGAAGCTCAAAGGTTAATTGAAAAGAAGTCTGTGAAACTCATCATTAAAGCCACTTCCCAACCTACCCAAGCAGGTTAGAAGCAAAAAGATTGAAATGATGGAAGTAAGCTTTCCTCCTGAAACAAAAGCAAAAATGCAGTATTTCTCATTTTAATCACTAGCAAGGAACGGGAACAAACTCCTCTGCTACCCAAGAAGCATGAAAAGCACCTTGCTTCAGTTTATATTTAAGAAGTCTCATTTATCACATATTCAAATCCAACAGACAAATTTTAGAAGACTGAAGAACCACAAAGCTCCCTAAACCATTTCCCTGACCACATACAACTCCCCCTCAATCCATGCGGGAGACCAGACAGCCCTCATTGTAACCACCAAGCAAGCCAACAAGAACAAACTGAGTTTACATCTCTCTCAAATTCTGCTTAGATCCATATGAACATCAATTTCACATTTTAGGGGAAAAGCAAACCCTAAGCAATGAAAGCCCCAGGCACGGCTTCCCACTCGAGGTCCCTGGCTGTACGTGGACATCAGGCACGCTGACAGCGTGTACAGTCTGTACAGCCCGTTTCATCTCAAAAGCAACTCCAACCTCAACACTAAACTGGAATGCTGGCAAGCACTCCTCCTCCAAAGCCTTTTAACTACCATTTTCTAAAGTTTCACAGCTTTAAGAAACGTTTAACAGAACACTGCTATGGCATCTTCCCATTACTTTTGCACACCGGCCTGCAAGGGCTCTGGCCTCTCTCAGCACGTCAGGGGTGATGAGGGCTCAGGATGACCTCAAAGGGCGTCAAAGAGCAACCACTTCAGTCTCAGATTAAGACAGGCTGCATGCGAGATGATGGGCAATATAACCCAAGCCCGAGGCTGATCTGCTAGATAAGCCCAGCTGACATCGGGACGGAATTGATCGTGGTGAGTATTTGCCTGCTGTGCAGTTACCTTCTGGGTCTTCTGCAGAGGAAGATCCTCCCCCAGAGCAGGTGTCGGGATGGCACATGGTGACCCAGCTGTGCTGGGAAGCAAACTGCATTAACCCACCTTCACCAGATCCTCCCCAGATCCTCCCCAGCTGAGCATTTTAAACTGCTCAAGCTTTACCAAAGCATTTATTCAGTTTCTATGAAATCTGCTTCCGCACTACTTGTTAAGCAATGCTGACAAACAGGAGGTGAGGGGCAGGGAAAAAAGGGAAAAGATAAAACATACAGAAGCAATTTTTATTCAACTTCTAAAACAACTACCGCTGTCCTAGCTGAGGACATTAGTTTGGATTACTTTGTTATCAAGACTGATTTCACTCTCTGAACTCAGGTGCTCTAAAGAGTCCTCCAAAAACTGTGTAAAAGCTTCATAACTACACATAAGCTCCCTATTTCTAGCAGAAAAGAAAGGTACTGTCACTACACACACTACATCCGCAGAACTGCCCAGGGCCTGGGCAACTTGTCCACTACTTACTTTCAACACTCAGCTTCTGGCCTTGCAGTATATAAATTCTGCCCTAAGCACATGTTTGTGAGCAATGCACAAGGTAATTACATCAAGAAAGCAAGCTATGCCGTGCAGCCTCACACAGCTTCTTACTGAGAGCAGTGCCCAATCGTTGATTTTTGCCATGACTGACAATTAGAAAAAACACAATTGGATTTGTATTCTTAAAACTATTTTTAGGGTAAAGTATTGCTGAAATCAGACTACCTTTGAACAAACTGTTTAACTTGAAGAATCCTTTCAACTCCAAGAATCCTTTCAACTCCATAGTCAAACATATATTAAAGTTTAATTCAAAAACTTGCACTAGAGAGTAGAAATCTGGCACTCTTGAGGACAAGAAATTGCATTTGATGATAAAGTATTATTCTCACACAAATAAGGCTGTCATACAGAGGGACTAGGAAGTCTAGGTTGTTTGTTTTGTGCACTTACCAACAGTATAGCTATGCTATTAATTTTGTCTTTGAAATAGAAAGAAAAGTACTGAGACAAGTAGTGTCAGCGGAGAACAAAACACACTGTACCACATCACTCCTGAAGGTAAAATCTCCACCCACATTTCCCTTGCTCTCTGAAGTGAGGTAGAGAAACAGTTCTTTGTTCAAGCAAAAGCCTCCCAAGACCACGGTACCAGGAACAACAAGCATTTTCCCCACAGACCAACAGACAGAATTTTCTAGTTAACAATTACTTACACGGCTCCAAACCCAAAAAACCTGCATGCACACATATATGCCCATTGGCCCAAAAATAAGGTTCTTCTTTGCATCAGCTACTCCATCAAATAAGATCCAACAGCACTTCTACATGTTAATTTACCAGTTCCATGCTGCTGTGTGCCATGGCCGGGCCACTGCCACCAGAGAGCACCAAAGGCGTGAGCTGGCACATAACCAATCCTCCTACCCACCTGGATCAAAACTGGTTTTACCCTCTGTGTGGATTTCCAATGCAGTTTGTAAGGTCCTAAATAAGGACAAACTACAAAATGGCTGTATGTTTGGAGAACGAATGTTTCTCGTTTTGAGAGTCAAGCTTGATCCAAAGTTATTTAAGTCAATGCAAAGGGTCAGGGATTTACCTCCTTTCCCTAGTGCTGCCCACTTGGGAGAAGAGATAAAGAGCAAAAGATAACTCCACTTGCTCAAAAGCCCGACCTCTGAGAACAAAGTCAGATGTCTAAACACATTGCACCAGATTTCTTCGATGGTGTCAGGGTGGACAGTCACAATCATGAACAGTCATTCCTACAGCTGCAGTCTTGGCTCAGGTTTGCCCATATAAACCAGTTAAAAGCACTTGCAAGGCTTGAGGTGACCCTGGAGCTGGACACAGTTGTGCCCAATCTCTGCCCAACCTCCACACTGACTCTCCCGACCCCACGGTGCACAGACACACGTATTACCTTACCTGGGAACTGCCACTGAAGCCTGGAGGCTGGCTATACTCTGTGGAGTCGATAATACTACTGCAAAACCAAAAGAAATAGTCTGCTTAAATTACTGCACAACCACCCCTTGCAATTCTTCACCAGTTTGCTATTCCCCCCTTTACATCCTGCAGCGTATTTGCTTTTGAAAGTCATTTTAGACAGGAAACACAAGGTTATTTTTCATTTGTGGGCTTGAGAGGAATTTTTTTTTCTTAAATATAGGGATCTCCTAGAGCAAAATGCTGTCACACACAGTTATGTGCAATGCAATCGAATAATTTCTGATTAGAATGCAAAAGCATATCTTCGGTATGAAATATGCAGGATAAGACATTCTGACAATAACATGCTACCATCAGTTTTCAGTTCGTTTTTAAAAAAAAGTTTAATGCCATGGCATTTGAAATAGCACTCTCAAGAGAAAGGCTAAAGAAATCAGCTTAAGACAGCCTGTCGTGGGTTAAGGCTGGGCCAGCCACTAGTAGTCCAAGACATCTCTGAACGTACACACAAGAGACACACACAATGAAATCCAGAAATAAATGAAAAAATAGCTGAGATTACTCTTATTAGAAAATATTACACCATATATAGGTTCATAGTATCTATACTGACACAACATATCTTAAATCTCTGTTTTTCAAAACACTGCACACATACACAAACTCAGGAGATTTTAACTTTCAGAAATGCAAAAGGATCTACTGACAATAAGCAGAAGACAGATGGTTCAGTATTCTTGCACACATGGGCAAAATATTTAGCTCTCGCAGCAAGACACCAGAGCCAGGTTAAAGCACCCTTAAAACTCAAATTTAAAATACTTGTAGGACAAGTAAAGGTTAGTACACAATTCATTTCTAAAAGTCTTTATCACTCCCTTCTGCTATGTGCTGTGGCTTGGGCAGAGAAGAAACCTATCTGGGTTCATAAATCTTGCTTACAGGGTAACCTCAGAGTTGAGCATTGCTTGGAAAGCTGATGGTTTCTCTAAAAAGCTTCCAGAACACTGACAGAGGTCCCATTTCGTCAAAGACGATTGTACATATTGATGTTTATGTAACAGCTGCCAGCACCGATACGCAGACTTGACATTTTGGTCATAAAACAAGCGGTTTGGCTGAAACGCCAGCCAGGGCACCTGTAAGTCTAGAAGGGTGAAACAGCGGTACTAGTGCTTAAGCATTTTCTGAATGTTTTAAAGCTCCCCTGGAAGAGGAAAGAAGTAGAAACAGAAGATGTTTTTAAGTCTCATTAGTGGTTAACTTCTAAGATGAGATTGATTTGGCTTCTGTTACAGGCAAGACAGAAGCTGCAAACCAAGAAAAGCTGAAGGATAAAAATCATTATTTGCTGCAAGTTATTGCACGGGAGAAAACAGTGGAACCATTTCAGGCCTGGTTGGGGACAATGAGCTCGAAACATGGCCACATGAAATAAAACGCACACAGCAGATCCTGCCGGGAAAGCACGAGTAAGACTCGGATGGGAAGCGATGAAGAAGGGCTCCACTCCGAGACAGGTACAGGAGCAATTAACAGCAAAACACAGAGACTTATAGTGTCTGGTCTCGGTTTGCTGCGGGTTGTCTGGTGATATAAAGCCTTCAAGAGCACAGACGTCATCTCCCTAACCAGAATACAAATTCCAAGTGTTTTCTGTGCAGTGCCTGTAGCCGGTTAACTGCCACACGCTCAAACACCCTCCCTTTTAGAAACAGGCTGCAAATCATTAGAAAATGACAAAAATTGCCTCTGAATTCTTTTTAAAAAGCTGTCAACATTAGGTTCAATTAGGAACTTCAGCTACACTGACATGACATATTTAAAAACCTGGAACAGCAACAACACAAATGCAGCAACCTGCAGGCCATAAATCCCACTTGTTACACCCTTACGGGGGCGGGAGGGGGTAATTAGAACAAATGGAGGGGAAGGAGATCAGGCTTTCGGCAACTGAATCAGAGTTACCAGGCAACTAATTTTTAGATCAGAATCTTTCCCCAGAAACTCCTATTAGAGCAATAGCTTGTTATTGCTGTTAGTGCCTGGATATGGAGGCACGGGGAGGTTGCTTTTTTGTATCTCCTGTTTTTGCACCATTTTCCAATAGCAAAAATAGCACACGCGCCCGCTCACAGAACTATTTGTTCTCTTCCCTTATTCTTTCCCGCGGTCTCTATTAGTATACAAGCCCAACAATCCGCAACCCTGTAAACAAGTGCTGTGCTATTACCCAATTTAATATTTCATCATCCCCTGTACCGGCATAAGGGAAAACACGTGTTTCTTGAAGCTGAGAACGTATTGAACATGATAGCTGTATTCGTTCTTTTGCCGAAGAACTTAAGGAAGATGGGGGGAGGCACAGTAATTTCACAGTTCAAAGATATTAAGAGCATGGGGTGGAAAAGAAAAAGCTACAAACAGTGAAAAGAAACAGAGAATTAATAAAGCAAGCCTGTGATTTGGAGGAAATAGGTGAATAAGGGTAAGTCATTAGAGATCAGATAAAATCAAACTCCAGAAGAATTCTATTTTCTTGAACTTAAGATTCAAAGGCTAAAGAGATTTTTTTTCCCCAATCTCAGCACAGGTCTATGATAACCTTGTACTATTTAGAAGACATATTAGCAAAATTTCATACAATTATATTTCATTAGCTGAGTGTTAAGCATGTTAACAAGTCATATTCCCATTTAAACACACTACTTTAATTCACTGATAAAAAGTCACTGCAAGTTTAATAACATTTTAACATGGAAGGGAAACCACCTCAAAGTATATTTGTATTTCATCCTTAGTGGTTCACAGCATCTCTAAAATGGACTTTGGAAATTAAGTATTTTAGCTAACAGAACTGAGAAAACAATGTATTTTAAAGCTCCTATCAGCTGTCCTCCAGCATTCTTTCCAAGGAGGAATCAAAGTTACAGTTTTGAGATACTCCCTCAAACCTACATTTAATGATGCCAAGAAAATGAATTTTAAGTGGTAGACCTTTCCAGAACCAGAGTTCTGGTAATTCACACCAATTCAGTTACTCAGATTACACAAACTCTCAGGATAGGGTGGGGACAGAAGTTACAACTGATGCCTATTTAGATACTTGCTTCATATGCTAGTTCCTCTTCAACCACTCAAGACTAGTTCTTAGCACAGGAATGTCATTAAGAAACAGAAGAGGAGTCTTCTCAACCCCACATACCCTAGAAAACCTTTAAATATCCTATTGTATCACACCCCTGGCATGCTGTGCCAGAGGAAAGACCCAGAAGTTCAATACACAGCCAAGACTGAACCCAGTAAGACAACTGGGTAAGAAAGGGAGCCCATGGTCTGCCCCCATGGTGGTCTAACCCCAGCAACCTCCCAGCAGACCTCAGATGAAGGGCATCAATCTAAAGATGTTTTAGACACCATCTCACATCTTCAAAAGCAAGAATTGAGAATAACTGACCCTAGAACATGAAATAAACAGGTATAAAGGAATAAGAAATTCTCAGCAGACTGAAACCAGCATAGGTCTCACAGCAGGTTCCTTCTCCCCGCCCCCCAACTCCTTCACCAAAACTCTTGGGGTTGAAATGTTATTTCAGCTTTCAAGAGACAAAAAAAAGTTCTTTGGGAGCTCATCTGTCAGCTTGGCTCAAGTCAGAGAGATAGCGTTTCTATTCGTAAGTACAATGTCCTGTTAAAAAATGTTTCTAGTCCTGAAAACATTCAATGTCTAACAAACTCAGCCCAACCAGTGCTCAAGTTTTCCCCAAGCAGCAGCACCACACAGCAAACCACAAGCAATCTCTTTAACAGCCAAGAACCAGAAACCTCGTGCAACCTGACAAGAATCTCAGCAGCTTCACAAAACTGCTGCTTGGCAAAATAGCAATAACCCAAGTCAAAACACACACCTGCGCCCAAAAATATTAAACAAGCACTGAAGAGAAGAATAACACTCTCCTCATCTATCTCGGCCATATCCCTGCCTTTTCCCTGAGGGCCAGCCAGAGCTACACAGAAATATGAGAGATTCTGGGCTCAGTGTCTAGAAATAGCAACTTGGTAAGAAATGCCAGCCAATATGGCCAGGCTCTGCACCAGAGCGCTGTATCTACACCTCTGTGGCAGGGAAACTTGATTGTTTTTTCTTACTTACTTCTGGGCTATTAGGTTTAGAGCTGCTAATTGCAGAAAAGGTACCAGCACAATTTTATAACAAAAGTCAATGAGCATAGAGAACTCAACTACTAAGAGGCAGGAGGGACAACCATTTAATAACGTAACTTGGCCCTGTGAAATCAGACAGCAACCAAAAAGCACGGCTATAAAGAAGCAGAGCGCTTCAAACTCTGGCACACGCAACTTGGACAAAAGAAGCATCTGCAATTTTATCATCAAGAAACTAGACTACACAATATCCCAGACAAAAATTCACATTGAAAATATGTTATTAGAAAGGCATTTCATGAAATCAAAACAGACAGCAGATAAACAGAATCAATAGGCTGTACATTTTAAGTTTGGATGCCGTCAGCCCATGCCTTTGGCTATTCACACTGAGTGGGGAAGCCAGAGGACACCAGTGTCATACAAAATTAAGACATTTCATAGGCCAGACAGAACTGCGTAACGTTCAGAAAAGGTAGCATGTATTTAACAGTTATATTTCATACCACTGTGAAGGCTTAGTGTACGTTAACTAATCCACAGTACACTTAAAACTATCAGGTTTCCCCAGCAGCTAGCTTGGAATCAACTTTTCACGCAACTCCAGCCTTTGATGGCTTTTTCCTCACTGCCTTGTTCACAAAGTTTATAGCAATAAAGCAGCAGCACAAAGAAGTACCAGACAGCACTCAAAAACTAGTTTAGCTTGTGTTCTGCGCATGGCACTGAGAGGACTAGCGAGCAGAGTGCAGTACGTACAGCCTGACGTCCAGGTTCCATACCTGTGTGAGGGGGAGGGAGCCTCAAACTGCGGCACCGTACTGTCCTCACTCACTGGCGAGTACAAGCCACTCATTTCCTGAAATAAAAAGTCAGGTTACAGCAACGCTGGCAAAACAAACAGGAGGCAGTCTAACACACATTGTTCACGTAGATTTTTCTTATTTTTGATTTTTCCAAGTAGATAACCAACCATATGTACATTTATTCAACTCTCACCTAGAAGTCATCGTTATACTTCAAGAAATACCGATTTTCTTGGATTTTTTTTTCTTGGGGGGGTTATTGTTCCAACTGAGTTTCAAAAAAATCCTACAATTGCAGCGCAGTTCTGGAGTTTATACTTGAAAAAGCAGTGGATTTTGGTTACCACCCAAGTGTCTCTAAGCCAACGCCTCCCTCAACCATGGCAGAACAAGCAAGCTGTAACCACATTGGAGATACGTGCAGACTCACCTAACAGGCTTTGCAGCCGAGAACTTGTGCTGGATATGGGTCACGGCAAGAACAGACAGGGCAAAGGTGGTATCATGCCCCAGACCTTAAGAAAAGGGATCTATCGCTCTTCTGCGGGGCAAGTGCACAAGAGACAAATTTTGTGGATAAACTTGGCTTTGTCGCTGCCAGACTAAATCACTGCTGTGTGCCCAGTGTGCGGCTGTTTCTTTCATCCGTCTGAGAAATGGAAGCTATGCAGGATACTGCAGCTCATTAGTTAGGGGGGCAAAGTGTTCCAGGGCAACATCACTGCTGCTTTTTCAAATTCCCACTAGGTGTCCATTAGCTGTTACACAGAAAGTAGGGTATTTGTGACAAGAGAGAGCCCGGGCTTTAGAGGTCAGAGCCAAGGTCACCCTCATCCACCAGATATGAATCCCCACCTGCAGGCCACTGAAGTGCCTGATTAAAGAGCATAAAAGCAGGTACCTACATATTCTTTGAGGGATGCCAGCAGCTTTGGGAATAGCTCCTCCTACAGCTGCAGATCTATTTTACCAGGCTCAAGGAAACATGCTAAGGTATACTTATTTCCCAAGAGCTGAGGAACAGTCAGAGAAATAGGTTTGAAAAATGACATTATGTACCCCGAGTTACAATTTGCATAGCTATCAGCTGAAGGGAAATTCCTGCAATTGTTGGCTCTATTTATATTTTGATAATTCATCAGCACGCATATAAACTGGAAGTGAAGAAATCCAAAAAGCTTTTGGGCAGTGGTTGGAAGCTCATGCTGACTGCTCAAGACAAGCAAGAACGCAGAAGCGGACCTACAAACTGATCCCCACGAAGCTCTAAGGGAACGCTATTTTGAGAGGTGGCAGCCTGACGCATTCCCGAAACATCAGTTTCCTACTCCATGATCAAAACACTAGAATGATTAGAAGAAAGGAGCAAGGAAGAATTTAAGAACTGAGTAAAGACAGAAGGATTGAGCTCATGAGTCTACAAATATCTGGAGAACATTTCTTAGCAAAAAATCTCAATCATTAAAGAATTAAGGGAATTACATCAGGAGGTGGCAGATCGCGTTGCTTTTGACATGCAGCAGGAGCTGGTTCTGCTCTTACCCAGTGTCTGCACTATGGATCTTTTGAGCACCCACAATATCTCTCCATTTTAAGAGCGGCATGCTGCTAAGACTTAAATAGCCTGTGCAAATAGCCAGAATACCGCAATGTAATAAAAAAAAATCATAAATTATGATCAATATGTTGGCTGTTGATTTCTAGAGCGGCATGCTGCTAAGACTTAAATAGCCTGTGCAAATAGCCAGAATACCGCAATGTAATAAAAAAAAAATCATAAATTATGATCAATGTTGGCTGCTGATTTCTAGCAATTGTTCTAAAACACTTACTACCGACACAAAGAAATTTAGAGATATGATTACATAAGAGCTAGATTTCAACAAAGCCCGCTTGTACCAACCTGCAGCTTGCACACATCAACTAAAGGAACAAATTAAAGAACATCATCTGTTCATTTTCCCATTACTGACTCAAATGTCATAAATTTAACGCAGCAGCCCCAACAGCAAGGCAGACAGCTTGACGAAAATGAAAAATTGCCAGAGTCAGAACAATGTCTGGGCACCTCACCTCTACTCGTTTAATATCTTCTTCCAGAACACTTAGCTCCTTCTGGATCTGCTCCAATTGCTGTGGACAAGAGAACGGGAGAAGCCTAAATCAATCTGCACTGCACCACCAATACAAATTACAGTTTTTTCTGAGAGGAACCTGAACTACTTTAACTTGCATGCTCAAGTAGATTCAAAAGTCACTAGGCAGGAAGTTCATACGCATAGATTAACATAAGTGTGCACACACAAACCACATTCAAGACAAAGCTGATACTGTGAAACTGCAAAACAAGAGCATCAGGTACTTTGGTATCAATCACAGAGACACACATCATTCAAAGTAATACTATTACGCTCCTCTAGCATCTTTCATGTAAGGCATTTATAACTGTTTTACAAACACTGAACATAATTAGAGAAAAAACACCACAGAAGACAGCAATCATTTCTCCCTTCTGCAAAATACAAGATGTTTCGCTAAGACATATTAAGAGTACTTCTCTCGTTAGCAATTAACCTGCCATTTGCCAGCTTAAATGTACTGATAAAATTTTTGGTTTGGTAAAAAAACCCCAAAAACCAAAAAACAAGAAAACCCCCACAACACAAAAAAAAACCCCAAAAAACAACAAAACCCTAGTACTTACTATGAGCACAGAAAGTGTTGCTCCTGACACCAAGCAAGCACCACATGACATTTCTTTCAAATCCACTTACCTTGGATTACACCATAAACTCCAGCCAATTTGAGCGCTACCCCTGAAAGGGTCAGAAGGGGACTTCCTCTTTCACCAGCCAACACCTCCTTTCCCTTCTGTGTCACACATTATTCCAGTTTTTCAATTACTTTTCAATCAGTCAGCAACCTGGCCTCACTTGGCAACTGTGAAGTCCCAGGCTTAATCATCTACCCTTAAGCAAGAGCATCACCTACTTACCGGCTCTAATTCCCACCCTCATTCAGCAGGCATGTCCCATCCAAACACCCACGGAGCCTACAAACCCATGCACTTCTGCCACTGAGAGCTCCAAGTCTGGACCCAAACACACAGAACTCAGCTCCAGTACAGGCCTGGTTCACTAAGTCACCCAAGTCTAACGAACACACTGAGAACTGGAAGTCCATCCGACTCTCCTAAACTCACAGGACAAACCTGGGGACAGCCAGCACTGTGGCCTGTTGACCGGAAGCTGTCATCAAGCTGGCAAGTCCACGGAAAGACAATTAAGCACAGCACATTCTCTAAAGGCCAGACAAATTTTTGGCATTTCAAATTGACAAGGGAACACTAAAATGCCAATCCAACGTTACCTGTATTGCAAGGCATACTACTCTTGGCTGGAGATATTCCCAAGGCCATTTGGTAAGCTACTCCCAAAGAGTAATTCATGTGAGTGCTTAAGCTTGATCCCTTAAGTGGCATAAAGTTTTACTTAAGAAAAACACAATTAAACACACTCATCACTTAAACCTCTGCTATTCATCAGCATTCCAAGTATCTGTGTGCTCTGCCTTACATAATCCAGCATTTTAATTTGCCTTTTCAGGACCAAAAAAAAAAAGTTTCTGTCCCTGAAGAGAGTAGAAGGAAGGACTGCTGAGTCCACACCCATTTCTAACACAGCTTCTTCCCTGGAACGAGATGACATTGAATTTATATCCTAATCTCTCAGTTCTGAAGGTTTCAGTCTATTTAATTTGATTCACAAAAGCACAAGTTTAAGGTTTTAAAACTAAACTGCCCCAGTAATTTACAAACCACTACACCATAAAAATAATTCCATTTTCACTTGCAAAACCTACAGCAAGAATAGCAGGTGGTGCTGTAGCACCAAGATTAGTGGTAAAGTTAAGTGACACTTACACAGCACAGGTCCTGTCTGTACTCAGCTCTAGCAGACAAATACCATTAGACCCCTACTTTTATAAATCCCATTTAAAAAGAAGTTACAAAGTCACTTTGAACTTCCAAAATTACAGCAAGGAAATCAGCTATTCTACAATGTACCGGCTCACAGCCAAACTGGACAACTGAAAAATACCTGACAGTTGTTGCCATCACATAAACACGAGACCTTTACACAGGAACAAGAGCAAAGACCTTTTTATTGGCCAGCTTTTATTAGCTATTGCAGAGCCCAAAGTACACAATCCGGGGCTCCATTTACTCATTGTTCCTTCCAGTTACATTAAGGCAAGCAATTTGAACCTACCATAAACTTACTCAACTGTAGTAAGTCTAATAATTAGGGAAGTGTATTTCATGCTTGTTTTAGAAAGAGTCTTCTCATACCATTAGCATCAAATGAGTTACTAGCCCACATTAAGACTTTCTGCTTTTGATAGGTTGGCTCAAGGGTTTCATGGCTTAGCTTTAACCTATCAAAGACCTTCAATCAGTCCACATTCATTCCAATTAAACTTTGTAAAATAAGACTACTGATTTGTAACTGCCAGCCATTTAGGGACATTTAAGGAAAGCCAAATGAATTACAGCCTTTGCAGTGTACCCAGATTTACAGGCCCTTGATTTTTCACTCTGCTGGGCACGGAAAGCAAGCCAAGTCCTGTTCCAATGATGGGCAGAACCACACCTGCCAAACTTCAGATGAAGTCAGCAAAAACATTTAGACTGAACACATTCTATAAACTCTCTTCTCAGACACCGATGCTTTCCTAGAACTGAAAAGGCCAATGTGGACAAGGAGAAGGCTTCAGTTCATCAGTTAAACCTCATCTTTTTAACTCCATTGAGTGAACCACTTACACATGCATACAAAAGGAAAACAACACCCTCAAAATAGCCTGGGTTTCTTATAATCTCTGGAAAGGGAATTTCAGACACTCACATCAAGAAGCTACCACAGCAGGAGATGGAGGCTGTCACATAGGTCTTTTGAAGTAACCTTTCAGATTTAAACCCTTTTCACATCCACCAGGCAATCCCCCTCAAAACCCACTAGTTTGAGTCCAAAGCTTAGACACACATACAGAGAGTTCTTCAAAGACAACTCTCAGACCCAGACTATGCGGATGAAGGGAAATTCCCTGGTTGCTCAGAGACAGAGATATCCCACCATACTATTGAATTTCCATATAAGACTCTTGGGTGGAAGTATTAATTTGAACGTAGATGACACTGTACGCCAGGTCATGGCCAGTTTGATTTCAGTTGTCTATCTACCAACAAGCATAGCTGAGCACAGCACTGAGGCTTTATCATCGAGCTTCCCACTTTTGCTGGACTGAGAGCCCCTCAGGAGGCAGAGACTTCATCCTTTGTGTTCATAAAGAACAGTTTTAAGTGTCTGCAAAATAAAAGCTCAGCAGAGCCTGCCAGTGCCACAGAGACAACCTAGACAGAAATAGCCTAGAAAAATGCACGAGGGAAGGAGTCACACACCCTTCAGCAACTGTCTTTCCAATTCTAGAAAAAGCACAAGCAAAGAACAGCAGGTCATTTTCTACAGAAATGCTGCAAAATCATCAACACTGCTCCACTGAGCGGCTTAAACAGAGCACCTGGATTCACACGTTTGAAAACTCAAGTCACACTGTGTTCAGTCACACACCTTCAAGGCTCCAAGCCATAAACCTCAAGCATTCATCACAACGTGCACTGCACATCAAAGCAAACAGAGGAGACTATTACAGAGAAAGCATCTTTTCCCAGACACAGTCATTGCACCAACCAGGACAGAGCAAAAAGTATCATCTGTCCAGCTGAGGAGGAGAAATCAGGTGGTCTCTGTAGATAATCCCTTCGTTCTATCCCACAACTTCATTCATCCAATACAATCTCTTCCTACTTCTCCTTCTCCCATCAACTACTGCTCTAACAAACCTCAGTGCAAACTTAAGTATCAACAGCTGAATCTCTCAAAGGTACGCAGTGCAATTAATTTCTTCCCGTAGAACACAATACGTCGACAACAACTCTATAGCAAGTAAGATAAATTTCTCTCTCTGAAAACCAGCTGCAAGTCCCATCTGTCTCTGGGTTTTCCTTCCCTTAGTGCTTTGGATAGAGTCTCTTACATGGGGCAACTATGGTAAGGAAGTCGTCTTCAGAGCTTAGAGAGATTTTAGTCTTCTGAATTAATTAAAAATCTCACTTATTTTGACACAATACCTCATTGTTACAAAGTCTTTGCATAAGTGGAACACAGTGCAAGGTTTCTTTTAATATACAGGCAAGAATATTTGAGCCTCCACAAGTTACTTTCAATGGTGAAACACGACATCCCAGCCTTTTAGACACATGCGCAGTCCACCTGCAACACATTTATCCGCAGGGAACGTTTCTTCTCTCTAATCAATATTTCCTCCAAATAGTAAATATCTCCTCTTAACCACGGAAGAGCTATGAGACAGGTTTGAGAACAACGTCCTGGTTGAGTTACTTAAGACACAGAATTCCTAAGAGTAGGAGGAAGGAGATGCCTGGCTGATCAAAAATTCATTTCATATTTTGAATTTTCCTATCTCTCATTTAAATCCTCCAGTTTGGGTTGCAGGAGTAACGCTTTGAAGGCTTACTGATAGGGTCTGATAAAAAAAAAAAGTGACAAGATGATATTTGGGGCAGGGAACAAAGCTGTCTGAGCATTTAGATTGTCTTCTACATCAGTGTACATGCTACTTGCTTCTAGTACAAGATTGCCCCCTCTTTCTTTGAAAAGACCTTCCACTGCAGCAAGGAGAGTCAGCTGTTATACACCAAAGCTGATATGACAATCTTTGGCTTGCTGCTCATGCTTGGGCTGTACCCTTGGCTTATTATCACTGCAGTCAGAGCTCGCTTCTCTCACTGAGCAGTTTAGAAACGCAAATAGATTTTAAATAGTAGCAGTTATTTAAGCACAGTGGATAGGAAAGAGATTACTATAGCTGTAAATTCACCCCAGGAGTCCTGGAATGTAATCAAGACTATATGACAACATAAGGGCATGACTGATTTCCAGTTCTGTCACCTACTCTTGCTTACTCATTAGTTCATCCATGTGTGTATGCACAGAACAATAAGACTCGACAGATGAAGTGATTAACACAAGGTAACGACATCCCCAGAGAATTCATGCTTATAATTCCCTGCAATTATCCCACAGTAACTAATAACTCATCTTATTTTTAGTCTTTAACATGCTCACAATATGGGGTAAGTGAAGACAGCTGGATAGATACATGCATTTGAGGCTGAAAGGAACGATGACGATTCTGAAATGCTGAGCAAGCATCCAGCGCTGCAAACCTGAGACATTTCATGGTTACTTCTCTGCTCCAGGACATTTACCAGCTAAAAACAGGCCACATGCATTAGTAGACATGAAAGAGGTCTTGTCTGTTTAGGTATGAGAGACTTAATGTGACATTATTAGAAAGAAAAGAAGCCCCACAAAACACAAGAAGTGAGTGACAGCTGCCAAGAGAAACACAAATGCAGCTCGGGAATGTCACCTGTAAGTTCTAGAACTTTGTGATACTCATCAATAAGCTCAGTATTCTCCTTCAGTAAGCAAATGGTGCTACTTGACAGAAATAACAAATACGCCCCATCAGGTTGCTGAGCCAGCGATGTTTTAGGACAAACTAGAGATAGTTTCTATGGTCATGTCTAACTTCACCTGCTAACATTCAACTCCTGACAAGACAATTCATAAGACCTCTTATTAAAGCGATGAATACAAAATCAAGGTGATTTTTTTTGTATTAACTGATATTATCAGTTCTCTCAAAGTGTTTAAACTGAAAGAAATGTGATCACTTAAAAACAAACAAAGTTAAACTTGCGAAAGCATTTATACAACACAGCTAAAGGCGTTAAAACTCCGGCATTAAAATATGAATTTTAATAAGTCTCTAGTTGTTACACTTGTTCTCCCTTGAACATAGGAATTAAAACACCCACAAAGTATTTCATTATTTAGCTTGACCTAACAGGCTCCTTGAATCCTTGATTTCAACAGAAGAGACCGTCAGAGCCAAAAAAAAAACCAAGAAGAGTGTGCATTCAATTCCCTTTGCACACAGGTGGAAAGGCACACACACAGCCATGCAAGTTTGCCTTAGAGACAACCAACTAGTGTAGATAATCAATACACTTCTCCCCTTCAAAACTATCTGTTATTTTGCACAGAAAGTATTTTCAAGCTTTAGCCACTTGTTTTCAATCTCTTTCAAAGAAAGAACTTTTTTTCCTATTACTATTGTCAAGGATTACTTTTTTTGCCACATTGCCATAGGTCAAAAAGAAAGCAAAATATGTAAACTTAAAAGGACTTCCAAATAGCTTTGTCAAAAAAACATACAGTATATTTTAGCCTGAAAGATCAATGTTTTGCAAAGTTATGAACACATCCAAACAGGATTTCTAATAGAAACTTCTGCTGGTGTTGAACTTTACATTTATCTTCTAGAGAAATTATGAAAGCATAAGAGAGAGAAGAATTTGTCAAAATACTTGACTATAATAATATTCTGAATTCTTAAGTACCAGTCTATAAAAATTCTCCGAGATAAAAATAAGCTCAGAAGCCACCATTTCATGAAGTCAGGAGCAAAAAAAACCCAAACAAGCACAAATCAAAACATCAACAAAAACAACAAAAAACCCCACAGAATTTATCACTGAAGTAAGCAGGGATGGTTACAGGTGGTTACCTACACGCACTGAATATGCAATAAAATACTATACAGGTATATTAACTCTAAGGCAGTATCGGTATTAACAACGCACTTAGTCTCTCTGTGAGAACCTGCAGTATGTAGTAACTAAAATCTGTTAATAAAGCCATGCAATAAATAATATTCAGAGAGGCACATGGGAACAAAAAAGCTACCAGGCAACATTACATTCTTTCAAACACTTAAATCAAAAATTTGAAAGCAGCACTCTTGGTGAGGCACAAAAGAAGCTTTCTAATTCACCAAGAACTTAACGTTACAGCTGTGGCTCACTGAGTGAAACAGCAATTACTCTGCAGGTATCATTACTAGAGCCAGGTGTGAATTCGGAAAGGAGAAAAGGGAGTGTTCCTGCCCTCCCCAGAATAAAGCCTGCTCATATGACTCAGCTATGTTCAATACAACGTAAACGTGTTCCAGGGTCCACACATGTTCCTTGAGTTCTGCCCTTATTTCTTAACCAGTCACCTACTACAGCATCAAAGGAAATTACTGTAAACTTTGGAGCTCTGATAACGGCACAGTAAAGCAGAGGCAGGTTAATACAGTTACTTCAGTTCCTCTCCCCAGCTTCCAAACCAGCCTCTCGGGCTTTCTGCACTCTGGGATACATCTTCACCGCCAGCAGAACCCATGCCCTTTCCCAAATAGTAGCTTCTCTACTATCCACACAGAAAACTCCCTCTGGAAAGGAGTACTTGTCACAAACTCCATCAGCTACAGGGATGACACCTTTGGACTTACAGGAAGAGGCATCAGCTCCCTTAATTTACTCTGTAGATGTAGCTTGACTGATGAAGACAGACGTTCACATCTTTCTAAAACTATCCTACTCACTGGTACGTACTTGCCATGTTTCTGCCTACTGGTTCTCATCTTTCTTACCCTTATCAGGTGAAAAGGCTGCTAGCAGCAACTCTGACAAGTCCTCATTTCCCCCAAAATAAATGGCAAGGCCAGGCATTAACCATTATGGCAAGGATAGAGCTGACAAGCCTGCACCGATGTCTTTTGAGATGTGACAGTCTGCATTTCACATTGGAATATAAAGGGGGTACAAAATAACATTAGGGGAAGTCTTGGCAACAGATGCAGAGGAGATGGGAAAGGTTTTCCAGGTACTGAAAAACAGTCAGTGGTGGAACACAGCACTGCAGCACGTTGAAGAACAGAAGCTACGCAATTCCCCTTCCCTTCATCCTTCCCCCGCAGCACACACAGACATCTGTATCAACAGGCCCTCCTTCCGAGAGAGTTGCTCTAACTCACTTTCAGCTGAGACAAGGTGAAAAAGCAAAGTCATCACTGACTTCATGGTACTGCTCCAAAGATCCTTGCACTTGAATCACCACAGGAACACTCAAGGAAGAGCCCCCTAAGCTCGGTATGAACCTCCTGGAGCACCTACTTCTCAAGTCACCCCCCAAAGGCAGGAAATTTCCCCAGTATCTTAACGTTCCCTCAAGCTGCATCAAACCCCGATGGAAGGTGTTTAATGATGGACAATGGCC
This sequence comes from Apaloderma vittatum, assembly GCF_000703405.1. NCBI lineage: Eukaryota > Metazoa > Chordata > Aves > Trogoniformes > Trogonidae > Apaloderma > Apaloderma vittatum. The sequence continues at coordinate 9,990 of NW_009722206.1, read as the reverse complement.
AGAGCTTGCATTAGTTCTGCAGTAAAAATAGGCCGAGCTTCCAAAATTCTTTGCATAATACTAAGTATTACAGATACAAGAAAATGAAAGTAGATATTCTGAAGATTTGAGAGGTGCTTGCACATTAAGCCACCAATTTTTATGGTGGCTTTTACTAGCATGAAAAAACATGGAAGCTTAAAGATACCTCAAAGGTTTTGAGCAGTGCTTATGTCTCTGCTCTTTAAGCAAAGAAGTAACAGCACTACGTATTTCTCCATTTTTTTTCCCAGCCCTGAAGGATCAAACAACTAGTATGCTTCACAAAAACAGGATGAGAAGTGGAAGCATGCCATTTTGTCTTCACCAGTACGTTTAGTGCACTAGAGAATATCTCGGCTCTCACATTTTCCTTTGACATTCAGGCACCCTAACAAACAGTATTTTCATCACTTCTCACAGGTTACTATGCCTAGCCTAGTAGGTCTCACACTCAACAAACATAACTTTATCTTGGCCTCAGCTCTCTTCTTTGGATAGTTCTTTTCCACTACCCTTGTTGGTTCTGGTCAGAAGGTCACTGGCGGACAGACTCTAAACAACTTTGGGATGACTCCCCAGCCAAATCCTCAGTCCATGCTGGGCAAGGCTTCTTAACACCCCTTCACCTTCACATGGTTCAAGTCTGACCTTACAGTCACACTGCTGGGTCTTATGCTCTTCACATCTTTTATCAGAAGACATGACCTCCAAAAAAGCTTGTCCTTCTGCTGTTTACACCATCGTTTTTCTAGGTTTCTGGGATATTTCTGGTATTAGAGTTTATGCACTGCACGACACTATAAATATTAAGTCCCAAACCATGAAACACTCTGTATGTGATTAGGGAATATTTTCACATTCCTTGGGATGTTCATTTTGGGACAAATAAGAAAAAAGCACAGAATATTCATTCTTTTATGGCAGAGCATTAGTCATGGCATTTGATGTACTAAAATTAAAAAAAAATGAGAGTTACAATAATTTAACTCCTTCCCCATCTTTGTTTTCCCATTAAAAAAAAACCAAACATTTCAAGAATTTGATGTAAATTTACAGGGAGGAATCTCTATCTGCCCACATGCTTCACCAAGTGTGAGACAAAAAGGCAAGCGATTAAAAATTGAAGCTGTCACGTGTAAAGAGATTAATTTTCCTTAAAACTCACATTGTCCTCTGCCTGAGAGTTCCCCAAACACGCCTTGTCTTTTTTTTCTTTCCAGAAATAATACCAGGCTAACACATCACTTAAACAGAAACGAACTGCTAGAAAGCAGACAACACCTCACCCACTGAAATGCAAAGCAAGTTACCTCTCGTTTGTTTCTCCTGGCAACTTTGAGAAATTCCATGAGGATCTGCAGTTGGGCAGCATGGGACTCCTGGAACACAGTAAATAAGGAAGTGTAACTCTTCTACATACATTAAGAGAAACAAACATCCATTTTATACACAGAAATCCACATTCAACACAGGAACAGCTTTCATTTAGAGGGGAGAAAGAGAAAATAGCTTATTAGGGCAGTTTTAAGAACAGGAATTTTATTTTGCCTCACAGGTTTACAAACTGTGAAGTATTTATACAAAAACACCTCCCTCCAAAATTAAATATTTGTGGTTTCGTGCAGAGATTACTGCTGATAATTTCTTCTGAGTGGAAGACAATAATGAAGTCACTGATGAAACTAATACAGCCCTTTCCAGTCTTTCCATTGCAGGTAATTGATCTCAGCCATCTCCTTAACACTTTCACCCACATTGGCCACAAACTTGACAGGGCAAAGTAAGGGAAGCACAAGAGGAAATAAAAATAAAACCTATATTCCAGCATTAATATAATCCTAATCCTATCTCATCATTCTGAGACTTAGTTTCACAACCTACCAAAATATTTAATAATAAAGGACTGTGAATATATACTCAAAGGATCAAGACATAGGAGCACACAGAATCCATTAAAGGCAGATGGGGCACGACAAATAAAGAGATTAGAATGCAAGACGACTACTTTTCTGAGATGATTTTCTTCCTCCCCACCACTGTGATGATAACGAATGTGAAGGAAAGAAAAGAACTAGAAAGGAAAAATGATTTTAAATTGTTCTTTAAGTGTAAGGTGTATTTTTGTGGGGTTTTTTTATAGCTTAGTATCCTTAAAAAATAATCCTGCTCAGAAACATCCATACCCTCAGTCCTCTGCCACCTTTGTTTCAGATTTGTCACGAAAAGGTTTGAGAAGAAAAAAAAGCACAACATATTTTACTGTGAACTGAGAAACTGTACTCCCCCCATCTGCTCACTGAACTACAATTAAAAAGAGTTACATACATACAAGTCTCCACACAAGAAGGCAAGACAGTAGTGTGACCAGTAGTCAGTAAACGTTTTGGTTTACTTTCCTTCCACCAGAACCACAAGTTCATAAATACTGATTCTGTAAGAGTGAGATAAGCTATTCCAAACACAACTCTTCCTCACCTGTTTTAAATCCATCCTCCTATCCAAAGCTCCCTAGGTCAAATTTTGTAATCTGGTTTAATTTAGAAGGTTTGCTTCTCGTAACTGGAAAAAGATCACTTGAGACCAGCAGCATGGAATGGCCAAATACATGAGAACTATCCCAAATCAACGTCGTTAAATCATAGGGAACAGCTTGCCTCATACCATTTACATCTTCAAATCAGCCTCAGGAACAAATCGTCTGAACTTTTCTTTCAAGCATTACTGAAAAAAAAAAAGCCTTCAGAGCTGGCAGTTATTCAGGCTCTATTACTTCCAGTAGAAATCAAAGAGGTGTGATCTTTTTCATCTGTTCATTGGGTTTATTCTTTAACCTATATTTTGGACAACTTCTCACTGACTGTCAGAAAGGTCTGATATTTGCCTGTGCAACAGTCAATTAGCAAACATCTTCATATGCATTTTTCTGTCCTGCCACTTTCTCTTATTTGTTCTGATGTTCCCTGCTCTTTTACATAACCCTGTCAGCAGTAATACTAAAAGCACGCAATGGGTGTCAAAACTAAAACATTAGTTTGCCACAAAGGTCATGTGAAATGGCCAGCTCTTCAAACACACACCAAAATGCAAGAGAAAATCAAGCAATTAATTTGGCAAAAGAAACTTACTTCAAGAAGATCAACGCATGAAAAAACAACCTGCTAACTAGACAACAGTGGTCATTTAAATAAAACAAGAGAAACTTCTTACTGCTTCCAACTGCTTCTTCTTTTGCACCAGCAGCTCCAGCATCAGGTTGACATTGGCCAAGTCAAGATTGTCTTGATCAGTCCCCAACAAGTCTTGAATTATCTGCCACCTATGGCCATTCTAGGAAGAGACAAGAGATGTTGGAGAGACAGTGAGTTCAAGCCATGCAGGGCTGCATCCACCAACAGACACTGAAAAGCAACACCACAATAGTTCATCTCTTTGTAAAAATTTCAAATCGATTTTCAGGAATAAGAATTCTTGAATCTCCGATATGTACAGGACATAGCTCTTCTGTCCTGCTGTGTAACTGCTTTTGGTTGTTGCTTTTTTTTGGAAGATATCTGCACTTTATGAGAGCATAGCTGCTGCTCCTAGGAAGAGATTACCTCACAACCACAGTTTTATCTGATTTGTGTCCTAGTTTCTGAAAACATGTTTCTATGGGGAGAAAGAAAACACACATTTATCCAAGCTTAATTGAATTACATCTATCTGAAATACTTTCAGGCTGTTTGCATTTCTTGTCAGTAAAAAGTTAAAAAAAGATAACTTTTGGCACAGGAAAACCTGAGTAATAGGTTAGTGCTAAAACAGCCTTACATCAAAAAACCTCCGGAACCAACAGGAGCAGTTGAAAGGTCTTTAGGTTTTCTAAGAAAGTTGGATTTAAAAAAAAAAAATCCCACCCTGTAAAAGCTATGATACTAGATCAAGACATTTAAGTTTCCAAGACCTAGAAATGCCACCCTGTCTAAACCAGATATGTTCTCAGAGGCACTAGCCTTTTTGTATTCACTAGATTAATAAAATGTAACACCCACACGGAACACAATTTTTTTTTAACACAACTTTCAACAGAACCTGTGGAAACTACACAGGCAAAAACTCAATCTGGAACAACTGGAAAAGTGTAATTTTTAAGCAAGTCAACAAGATTTGAGACAAATTTTAACATAGTGATGTGCTAGTTAAATGTACCACTGCTAAACTACTCGGAAAGCTCCAAAGATGCCTTAACACGATTTTGTAATGAAACAAATCCATGACCAACAAATGGTCCATTTGCTGCGACATGTCTTCAATGACTTAATACTGGAAGTATGATGAGAGGAAAGGCACAATACGGCACAGGTAAAACAGCAAGGCTGCTCTTTTTAGAGACGTCACTACTGCTTATTTGCCACAAAAAGCTGGATACAACACAGCGATGGGCATGAAGTGAGAGGAGATTTCCACTTACTGGTAGTTATCTAGAACAGATGCACTTATGGGCTTAGTTTTTAAAGATGTGCCATGAAAAAAAGTAGAACCAATTACCCAAAAGTTACTGTACATGCTTTCAGGTTGTTTGCATTTTAAACCAGATATGGTTTAGGTATATTTTATACTGAGTACGCAGTCAGTCTCTAAATTAATAACACTTCAATAGAGGGAGTTTTTTAACTGATAATAGCAGGAGCTCCATGATTTTTAATATTACTTTGCAACCCTGTTTGCAAATTACAAAAGTCAAGGAAGTCAGACATAGCAAGACAAATATGCAGCTTTTCTGGTTAATGTTAGCTGTTCTTTTTGATCTCAGTGTAGAAGAGCATCCACTGCTGCTGTGCAGGGGTTTTCACAAAGGGAAAACATAGATCATGCTCCGATTCTGTGACACAAAGCAAGTCTAGAAGATATTCAGGCAGTTTCTTCTGGGATCGGAGCCAGAACACCACTACTCCGAACACATCCTTCTCCCTCTTGTGGCTGGTATTAAGCCTCCCTTCTATTTCCATGTACAACAGAGCTTCTTGCACATGACCAGACAAGCCCACGGCACTTCCAATATTCCATTACTCTCCTTCTAGCTGTAATTTCCAAAGCTGAATTTAAATTATTACCTTTAAACAAGTGTGCTTCCATGGGTAGTTTCACAGGTTATATTCAATATACCATATGACACTTTGCTATGCTAAGACAGCCTGTCTCTGCACAAAAAATGCTGGCAGGAGAAACGAGAGTTAATAAGGTTGAAGGGATCTAGTGCCTCTGATATTAGTCTTATTTCCTCATAAAGTAAGTTAAAAGCATCAGCTCAACAGCATAATTTCTTCTAAATTAAACCACATAATGACACAATTGCTGTACAAAACCATTACATAAATATAAAGTAAAAAAGTTGGAACATACGGTGCTACTCACTGAATGGTCCAATTTGAGTCTTTTCTCCTCAGATCTTTGCTTCTGTTTAAGAATAAGTTCATTGACTAAAACACATAAATAAGATGTCAGAGAAGAGATGGATTTAAAGTTCACAAAGCAAACAAGTACAAGATTCTACTGCAGTCCTTCTACTTTAGTTATTAATTCCACAGTAAGTTTATCAGTAATTAATATAACAGAAGATGTCTCCACTTTTTTCCCCCCCACCAGTTTATTCCTTGATTTTTCTGGTAAAGTATATAGACTATTAAAAAATAAAATCAACAAATACAATGCCTGCACATTGCCCAAACTACTTCAGTTCCTTTTTTTTAAGCACACACAGCCTTTTGACAAAGTTTTTCAACTCTGAGGCAGAAGTACATCGCAGCAGAGTATAAGGGAGATAAAACATGAACTGGTTGATTACAGGCTGAAGAGAACAACTTCTTCCTTTAATCACGACGCACACTTCTGAAGATACATTTTTGCTACAACTTTATTTCACATCAATTCAGTGAACAGTGCATAGAGAGAATAACCTCAACCCATCACACATACGTATACAAGGCATGATTTGCCCTTAGTGAAGCCCTACTGGCTGTCACCAGTCACTTCGTTATTTCTCACCTGCCTCAGTACAGGTACCAGGAGGATCTGCTCCATGGTTTTACCTGGCACAGAGGTGAGGCTGACTGGTCTGCAGTTCCCTGGGTTTTCTCTGCTTCCCTTTTTAAAAATGGGCGTTACGTTTCCCCTTTTCCAACCTGTGGGAACTTCACCACGCTGCCACTTCTCAAATACGATGGCCAGTGGCCTAGCAATTTCAGCTGCCAGTTCCTTCAGGACCTGCGGATGTATCCCACCAGGTCCCATGAACCTGTGCACCTCAGGTTCTCCAGGCGCTCCCAGACCTGATCTCTCCTACGCTGGGTAGTTCCCTCAGTGACTTGCATGGTGTGACTCAAGTGGTTACCAGTGGTTACCAGGGAAGGCTGAAGCAAAGAAAAGTAATCAAGTACTTCAGCCTTCTCCGTGTCCTCCATAACCAGGTCACCTGTATGTTTCCAGAGAGGCCCCACATTCTTTCTCATTTTTTCTCTCACATACCTGTAGAATCCTCTTGCTATTTTTAATGCCCCAGATACGATTCCATCAGGGCTTTAGCTTTTCTAACCTGGTTTCCGATTTCACGAGCAATTTCCTTGTAATCATTCTAGGTTACCAGTCCTTGCTTCCACCCTTTGTAGATTCCCCTGTTGTATTTGATTTTGGCCAGGAGGTTCTTGTTTACCCACACAGGCCTCCTGGCATTTTTTCCTGATTTCTTCTTTTTAGGGATGTGGTGCCTTTGAGCTTGGTGGAGAGGATCCTCAAAAGTCAACCAGCTTTCCTGGGCTCCTAATGCCTCCAGGGCTTTGTCCCGTGGTGTGCTACCAAGGAGGTTCCTGAAGAGGCCAAAGTCAGCTCTTCTGAAGTCAAGGGTTTCAAGCTTGCTGAGCTTCTCCTTCTTCACTGCCCTTAGGATGGAAAACTCCACCCTCTCATGGCCACTGCAGTCAAGGCTGCCCATGAGCTGAACGCTGCCCACCAGTCCCTCCCTGTCGGTGAGAACCAAGGTCTAGCATGGCACCTCTCCTTGTTGGTTCCTCTATCGCTTGGAGAAGGAACTTATCATCAATGCATTCCAGGAATCTCCTGGATTGCTTATGCCCTGCTGTGTTGTCTCTCCAACTGATACCGGGGTGGTTAAAGTGCCCCATGAGGACCGGGGTTTGTGAAAAAGCAGCGACTCCTATCTATGAAGGGCTTTGTCCTCCTGGTCAGGTGGTCTGCAGCAGACCCCCACTGTGATGTCTCCTACCATTCCTTTCACCCTGACCCACAGGCACTTTGTCTCTTCATCATCCCTTGGCAGGTGGAGCTTCATGCCCAGGCCTAAATGAGGGTGCCCGTTTCAGAAGTGTTGCTTGGCTGCTGTGGCTTTTTATTTATTAAATGGGTAACCTAGCATAGGAAATCTGGATTTGATTTAATTTTGATATTTCACACCACAATGCATCTCCTTAGATCTTTCCTCCTCATAACTACCATTTAAACTCAATTTCCAGTGGGAACATATGCCTCCTCTGTTTAAAAAACAATCCGTTAGGATTGTGTATAGGTGTGTTTATGAATAATTTCTCTGTATTTAATTTACACATGCATGCGTCACATGGACTTCACTGTAGTAGCCAAAATAGCACAAGATGTAACTCAGCCTCCCCCACTTCCGTGTTCATGCTTTGTAAACAGGGTATGTTCTTGATTATTAGACAAACAGTGCAAGAAAACAGAAGTAAATAAAGAGATTCAAATCTCTAGCCATAAGAAAAACATCTTTGTTTTGCTTTTCTTAGTATGCAGAGGCAAGTCAGTCTCTCTACTGTAATTCAGCACACAGAACTGCTGGAGGCAGTGGAGTATTAACAATTT
>NW_009722206.1:0-2069 GCF_000703405.1 Apaloderma vittatum | reverse complement strand
ACTCTTTCCTTAATAAAACACACAGTTAACCAACCGGCTGATGTTTCGCTCATATTTTCAATATCCAGGAGCTGGACAAATTTACAAGTGATTGCCTTCCTTAACAGCTAAGATGTTTCTCATGCAAACAAGCCGAGAGCTCACCTAAGAAGTTGGGATAAAGATGATCTATGTTGTCCACGACATAGTTGCATTTGGGACATCTGTTATTGTCCTCCAAGCTCTGGTGAATACATTTATAGCTGTTTCAAAACATAAAAAAACCCACACAAGCCAAGAAACAAAACAAGTGAGCAAACATGAAGGAACCAAACATAAGCACAGGTCAATAATATCAACCTTAGATAATGTGTACTCTCTGCTGCCAGCTAACAGCTGCCTTGCCAAGATCCTACTGCAGAGGCCAAACATTCCACCAGTAACTCGGAGCACGCTGTAGCAGTAGGACAGCAAAGTTTCTTGGCAAGGATTACAAAAGGTATTTAAGTACTTCACTCATTTCCCTGAGCACTGTGGCAACCTGGATACTTCAGTCAGACTTCCATCTCACATTCATGCCCTGCCTTCCACAGGTAGAGCTAACAGACTGAATTATTCAGAAGGAACTCTCCTAGATTAGCCAAATACTTGTGACACTATCAGGTATTACACACTTTGGGTAATTGAGCCACACCGTGGCTGTTCTCACCAGAAGTGACTGCAGATGTGCTCTCTGCCGAGCTGTTTGCTATTTGACAGACAGAGTCATTATGAGATGCACTTTAGCATGAGGTGTAAGCATCTCACTAAGAACCCGGCCTGATGTCACTGCTGGTAGAGGCATCATGGGGCAACATTGCTCTGCTCTTTCTAAATAAATATATTTGAAAGCTTCTCATCTTAGACTTCTAAAAAAGGTAAGGATCTCAGGATAAAGTGTTACCACGGAGGGCACACAATCTTACCTGTTGCAGGTCAAAACATTTTTGAAAGTTAACCAAATCTGCTTGAGAAAGTGCTTTATGCTACTAAAATACTACTTTTTGTAAAAGGTAGGCAATTTATTTCTAGTTAGCAGAGACCATAACAGCACAACATACATAAGACATAAAAAAAATCATGGTTCAACATTTACTCCAATCCCTAGTTCCACATCTGTCCTGGGAGGGTTCTTGTACTTCACCAAACATTTGCTCCTCATGACAGCCAGAAATAACACGCTGAAATATAAGCGGACCTTGGGCCACTTCAGTACAACAGAAACATGCTTGAAGAATATATTCTTGTAAAGTTCGAGAATGGCAACAGAGAATGCGTAAGCCAGTTCCAACTAAAGTATATGGTCTTGCACAAAGTCAGAGAGAACCTCTCAACACCAACACTCGCCCCCATGACCTCTACAGAGGTGGGACCAATAGAGATAAGTTGACAAGCTCTAACTTCATGCACTTGACGCTACCAGAATTTTATAGTCATTTTATTTCTGTGCCAAGGAAATACAGTGGCATATTTTTTTGTTTTAAACACAAAGAAAACTTTTTTTTTTTAATCTAACTGGTACCCATCTTCTAAAATTTTATTTCAATCTCCTTCTTCAGTGCAGGGACAGAAGACAGAAAAGTAAAAAAAAAAAAAAAAACCTCATAAAGAAAGGATTCACAGCAACATCAGTCCACAGACACTGTAAGAAATCAACATCTTGTACAATAAAAAGAAAAACTTTACCAGAAGCTGTGTCCACATTTTGTCATGTAGGCTTCTTCAATCATATCAAAACAGATGGGGCTGAAAACAAACAAAAAACAAATCAAAGTTATCTTTTATGTTAAAAAGGAAGGAAAGTACTAATTCAAAGTAGCCACCTAGGCACACTTAGGTAATATTTTCTATTTGTAGAGAGAAAGGACACACAAGTACAACAGCGACCAGGCAGTATAAAGATCAAAAGGGCAATCAATAGTTCTTTGAAGTAGGACCAATACTGCTGTTTGCTACAGTTAGAAACCAGGTAAGTGTTCACTCTTGAAGCTTTCAACAGTTGCAAACTAGCCCAAGCCTAAGCAGTCCTGGTTAACCAGCGATGTCCCAGG
>NW_009722205.1:30426-36790 GCF_000703405.1 Apaloderma vittatum | reverse complement strand
GGCTTAACTTGAAAACTCGTCTGTCTGACTTCAGGGACCCACTGGTCCTTGAAGCCCGGTGGAAGTACGGATTTGGGGTACAAGGTGGGCCAGGCCAGGCACGGCTGCCCGAGGCTGCCTCTGTGTGTCCGTCGCTGCCGTAGGATGAGCAGATAGCACTGCACGTGAAAGAAACACAGTCTGACTTTCTTTAGAATTAGGTAAAGCAAAGCTTCCCCATATCGTAACAACTTCTTGTCAACTACTGTATCGACAGCACAGTGAAATGTACTGTGCTTGGGCTGTAGAGACTTAGAGAAAGGCTAACGCAGGAGGAGCCGAGTCTGTTACAAGCTGCATTTGCTCATCTTCGTTCTACGTCCCTATCTAGGTACTGCAGTACCGGACTTTGTGTCGAGAGCTGGAGCAGCAGCTGGAAGCAGGAGCAGGAGGGGTGAGTGCAACATGTTGCTCACTAAAGATAGTGTGCGTAGCATTCGTTAACGCAAGTGAAAAAAAACCTCCCTAAGTTAATGACAAAGGAAAACAAGATTTTGCCACCTGAGCTGGCTAAAATAAACCTAGGAAATTAAAAGGGGGGGAGTAGGATAGCATTCACGAGCATCAGGTTTAAGTGAGCACTTGTGGTCGTGAGTTGAGGCTACCCAGCTGTGAGAGTGCCACAGTGCCACTAAAGAGAGCTACTTGCATTGAGTGACACCCTTGCCCTCCCCTCCTCTCCACAGTCGTGACACTGTTACGCCAGGAAGAAGCCACGAGCTCCTGAAATACCACACAAATAGAGAGAAGGCGAAGGGTGCTAACAGTAGTGAAGGGAACAAAAGAATTTAACCAAACATTTCCTTTTTTCTTAAGGGATCCCTTCCAGGTGGCTGGGAGGCCACGGAAGACCACAGCCTGGAGAAAGCACTGCTTCAGGTAGCAGAGGAGCAGCAAAGGTAAAAGGAAGAAGTGTTATCTCAGCCTTGGTGTCGTGGATGATCATGGAAGTGAGGGAAAACCTGTCAGTGCTACCTAGTCTCCGCAAAGGAAGCAGTTGGGCAAGCCATTTTGAAAGGAGAAAGGTCCACTATCTGTTTTCCGTGGTGCAAGCATAGTTCTGGGTGGCCTCCAAACATCCCTTTCCAGCTTTAATTATTCTCTGGCTCAGTAGGTGAGTGGCTCGGGACAATGCTAGAGAGAGGTGATGCATCCAGTGATCAGACAGCACGAAGGGGAGGCGAGACGTTAACTGTGGGCATCATCAAAGGTGAAGAGGAAAGGGGAACCAAAATTGTAGGTGGAATTGAAGGCTCAAGGCAAGAAGAAGCAAATGAATTTCCATACACAGAGAGATCTTAGTTAATCCTGGAAAGCACTTTTACTACCTCTCAGTTTGACAGCAAAGTCAATGTTGAGGGAGCTGGAAAATCACGGGGATGCTGCCTGTGAATAGCAGTCGTTCAGTGACCTCATTGCTGTTTCGCCCTTTCCTAGGTGTGAGAACCTGGCAGAAGTGAACACGCTGCTGCGCGAGCACCTCAATAAAGCCAATGAGGTGAACTCAGCCCTCAAAGAAGACGTTGGAAAACTGACGGCAGATTGGATGAGGGCCCGGGACGAGCTGGAATTGAAGGAGAGTGAATGGTGCAATGAACGTGAGGTAAGGCTCGGCTACAGGAATGTCAGATGATGCCAAAGTGGAAGCAGAAGGTGTTTTCTTTCTGGCATAGGGAACTCGCTGTGTGGAAGTTGTGGCTCTGCTGAGGAGGTGTTGATGTTGAAGAGCAGAAGACAGGTCTGTGAGATCGAGCAGTGTCAGTAGATTGTGGGGACGGAAGATGCCCACCTGCTCTGACCACACTGCTCAGTCTTAAAGGCCTGCTGTAGCTGGACACTGAGGCAGTCACACAGGACCACTTGTCTTCTTATTCGTTCTTAAATCTTTGTCTGCAGAAGTGGAGACCAGCAAACCCTGTGTGTTTTTGGATTCGGAGTAGCCAACAGAAGAACAGGACAGGCCTCCCTTACCAATAGCCTGTTGTAAGCAAATCTGGTGCTGGTCTGGGAGGGCCTTGGGTTTGTCATCCTCCAGCAAGACTGTTAGACACCTCTGCAAGATGAGATGATGAATCACGACCGGTTTGCTTTGCCGATATCCGCTCCTTCAGGAGCAGTGTGGATGTTCCTGTCTTTGTAGTCTGGGGACAGGTCTGGTGAGGAGGCTGCTGTGATGATGCTTCAGTCCTTGTGCCCCTGTTGGAGTTGTTATTAAAGGAGACCTGATGATGATGGCTGAAAGACTTGTACAGTGACAGCACAGGCTGAGCTGGCATTTCTTTTTGTCTTTGCGTGTTTAGCTTTATGACAGCTACTTAAGGGGTGAACGTGACCGTCTGCTCGGCCTGTGGCGTCAGGTGGTGACGTTCCGCCGGCATTTCCTGGAAATGAAGACTGCCACTGACCGGTGAGTAGAAGTTAGGGACAGATCTCTCTCTCTGTGTTTGATATGCGATGTTTGGGCATATTAACACAGTCACAGGTGTATGTAGACAAGTTGGAAGACACTCACTAAACCTATACATGCAGCATGTAGAGCAATACCTTTTATAAAATGATGAAAAGCTGCATTAGATCATTCACGAATTTATTTATTTTTTTCTTCTCATTTTCAGCTTACGTTTTTTTCTGGTCAGTTTGCATCCGTTTATTCCTGAACCAACATCACTGAGAGAAAGAATAGCTTCTCTATCCCATTACTGCATTTATCCAGATTATTTTGCTTAGTTTGATGCCTCCTTTTTATGTTTGTTTTCTTACTGTTGGACTCTCTGAGGTTCCTTTCTCACAGTTGCCTTCTACACAAACAAAAATAGTGTAGCCATAATAATACCTTCTTCTGGTGTCAGCATGCAGTTTCAAACTCTGAGTTGCTGTCAGCCATTTGTCATATTTGACTGTAGGACTTAATGTGTAGAGTATGCCTGAGCTACTAGTTAATTCTTGTGTTATTTGTGCTTTTTTTGCTGGAAAAGTCTAGGCTTATTCTTACACCATGTTCCTGAAATGTAGATATTGTCGTGAGCCTCGTACAGTCCTACTGTTGAGAGTAATAATGTCCCTGAAGGCTGATCCCCTTGACCTTGTTAAAATCCCTTACGTCTGTTAATGATAATTAGAGTATATTAATAAGGTAGAGTAGGAGCAACAATTAATAAGATAGAGTAGGAACAACAATTAATAAAGGCAATTAGGGCTCCTAGGAGCCTTCTGGCTGTGCCATATATTTCTTCTTATCTCTCTGGAGAAACCAGACTTATTCCTCAGCTATCCAGTAGACCCATTGCTCAGCTATCAAGATGTGTTTTGATCCCAACGAGTCAGATGAATGATTTATCCCCAGTGAAGATGTCTTTCCTGCCAGCTTCTGCTGTTGCACAATTACGTGCTTCAGACGCGAGTCAGCTGATCAAGATATTGATGTGACCATTATCTCTCTCCCGATTCTTCTTCAGCGATTTGTCAGAGCTGAAGGCCGAGCAGATGAGGCTCTCTGGATCTATACTTGTGCACTGCTCCCGCCTCAGCTCCAGCGTGCGGCTCTGGGAGTCCGTCAGCCTGGGCAGACCTGGCCTGAAGGATCAGGCACAGCAGCGAGCGGAACAGGAGAGCAGCCAGAGGGCTTGGGAAGTGATGCGCTTACAAGTCAAGGGGGACCTGGAGAAGAAGGAGCTTCAGGACAGGTAAATGTGTTCTAAACCTTGCTGTTACCAACTTCATCCTTTGTGGCTGCTTCTTGGATCCGTAGTTGGGCTGTGTTCATGTTTAAAACACACCCGTTGTGCACAGCCCTGCTGCTGTCCCTAGGCAAGCTCGTGCCTTCAGCAGAACTGATAGAAAGAAATGTTTGACTGACAGAAGCTCTGGAAAAGAGATTGCATATTGCAATGGCTTTGCTGGTAACTGATTCCTGGTGACAATTTGAGACCAGTGTAAAGAGAGCTCTGCCTCTTGTGCAGCTCTTTTGCTGCCCAGGGCTGGGGAGTTAGGGAGTTGGGAGGAGTTTGCCCAGGACCACCACAAGCACTGTAGCACCTCTGTACTGACGTTTCCTTGCGAGACAGAGTGCAGGCGGCCTTCCGGGCAAGAAGGGCCATTTCAAACATCAATCATATTAACCTGTAGAGGTGAATGTTGCCTTTGCTATATTTTCTGGATTGAACTTTCTCTGCTATGCTTCTGGGAGCTGCTTAGCTCTGTAACAGGCGGTGGCGTGCTGTGCTTTTGGAATGGCATGTTGGACCTTCTCTTCTCAGGGTAATGGAGCTCTCAGCCTTGCTTGTACAGTCTCAGAAGCAGAATGAGGAGAAGGAGAAGACCATGAAAACACTTAACGACACTGTGGAGATTCTAGTATGTTTTACCTTTATCTGGGAGATAGCCCAGTGTTTCCTCTCTAGCCTTAGCACAAAAAGGTATGGCTTCCTCAAGAGAAAAAGCAGGGAAAATGCCAACAGTGGGGTGACATCAGGCACATCGCCAAAATAATCCTTGGCACGTGCGGCGTCAGCCCAGGTGGTGGCAGGGGAGCTGCAGACAATTCAGGTGTCTTCTACAGGGAGATTGCACCAACACTCTTCTGCCTGAGACTTTTAAGTCTCCAGGGATCCGTGTTCCTTGGAATTGACGGCTTCGTAGCAGTCTGTAAAAACTGGTGGTTGGTCTTCCTCCTCTTAGTTTCAGCAAAGAAGAAGTTGAGCAGATATGGGAAGGAATATTAGCGGAATCACTAGGCCTGAGGCTTATCAGCATGAGGATGCTACTAAGGATGGGGATGCTACAGAGGGGAGCAGCTCTTCCCTGCCCACTCTTTCTTTATTCTGTTCTTAGGAAGCAAATCAGTTAGAGAAAGAATATGAAGCTTCATTGGCTAAAAGTGCCGGAGAAGAGAATCTTGCCCTCCAAAAGCTGATAAAAGATATAACTGAGGTGAGTAGCGTTAAGGCCACATCCCTGTAAATTTGATTTAAAAGCACTTAGAAGAGGGCAACAGGGAATAAATGTTGACGTTGTGTACTGCCAGTGCTTACAGCAAACAGCTGTTTCATTTTTATACCACTCTTCTGACATAAAACCTCTTATAACTTCACATTTGACTGTCCTGGGACACCTCAGCTGAGTCACCAGAAGTTTCAGTACCTTTGCCTTCACCCGCCTCAATAAGGTCTCTCTTGGACTGTGCTTTCTGAGGTGGCTGCTTGATATTTGTACTCTGGTGTTGCTCGTAGGCTTTCTTCACCCTCCTTGAACAATGACTCAGTTCTCCAGATTTTTATAAAAGGTCACTGAATCAATCAACACATTTGGCAACTCCTCTCCTTCACTTTACATTCACTGGCCTTATTATCTCCCCAGAATCACAACTAATCTCACTGTTTGGGGTAACTTTAACTTAGTCCTAAACTTCACTCTACGGGAGTGGGATTTAGTTGTCACACCTTTTACACAGCCTCTCACAAAGTCTGTTCTTTCCCCTTGTGTACTCATTTTTATCATCTTGTGCTACTAGAGTAATTATAAACATTCACTTTTTCATTACCATTTTCCAGTATTCATCAGCTTTCTTCTTCCCTGGGCAGCGTTAATGTTTCCTTTCATTGCTAGTTCCAGTGTTGATCTGGTGCTCGTGACGCTAAAGGAGACCAAAATCATTCCTGAGAAATTTAAGAAACTGAGTGTTCAGGCATCCTCCTGCCACATCACATTTGTTTCTTCTTTATAGCTCCTATAATCAGAAACCCCTGGAGTGCCTGTGGCCAAAGGAACAAAACTTCTTTTTTGGCTGAAGAAATGAGAGTACTGAGTTTTTAATGACTCTAGGGTGAAGTAAGGGAAAAGGAGAGATAAAGAAAGCCAAGTAGAGTGAGCGAAGAGTAACGGCTTGATGTGGGCTTTCAGGTGGTGTTAGATGACAGCGACAGCACGTTCAGCATTCTCGGGACTGACAGTTCTCAATATGCAGAGTCTGGCAACATCCTCTCTTGCCTGAGCTCCGTTGGTGCAGAGCATGCCTTTGTATTGGTTCAGGAAGCACTGGCACGGAGGCGAAGAGCAACACAGGTGAGAATTTCTGCTTGTCTTCACCACTGCCCACAGGCTCAGCTGCTAATGCCCCCATTAGTCTGAAAACTTTCCATTTGCTTAGCCAGTTTCTTTCTAGCCTTCCCACTCTTGGTACCATGTTGCCTTGCCAGTCTCACCAGCTCTGTACTCTCCTGCTTTTCCTCTTCTTGATCTCCACCTCCTCATGACAGCTTTTGCCTTCAGGTGAGCTGTCTCTCTGCTTGCTGCTTCTCCCAGCTGCCTGGAGCTGTCTTCCCTGCTC
>NW_009722205.1:0-30395 GCF_000703405.1 Apaloderma vittatum | reverse complement strand
CTTTCCCTGCCCATTCCTTGCAGGTGCTAAGAGAAGAGCTTTCTGCCAGGCAGGACTCCATCAGTGTCCTGCTGCATCAGCACAGACAGCAGGAGGAGAAGTGCAGGAAGCTGCAGCAAAGGCTTCAGCAAGCGGAGGAGGAATTAAAGACATCCAGCACGCACCAGCAGCACCTCCAGTCTCTGGTAGAAGCACTCAAAAGGTGAGTGTTTCCCCCTTCTGCACTCCACAGTCAATCTGCTTCCTGCTCTGGGAGTTCAGAGGTGTTAGGGGCAAAGAACTTGCCTGCCCTGCCGCCTGTATGCCTCTGGCGTTTCAGTATCCTCCTGTCACTGCTTTTCGTGCTCTGCTGTGAATCCTAAGGCTCTCTGGGAGATTCAGAGTGATGGTGGAATACAGGACGCCTCCCTCTCGACATGCTGCTTCTCTGAATTCTGTTCTTTGGGTGTCCTTTCCTGGCCGCTGCATCTCACTGAGTGAAGGCAAAAGCCTGCCTGCCCTTCTTTTTCCCCCTTCAGTTACCTTGTGAGGGGAAGAGAAAGTTCTTCCTTACTGTGCTCCCCACAGCTCCATCTGGGAATGATGAAAATGGGATCCATGACTTAGGCCTCTTCATTTTTCTGACCGAGCCTTGTATCTGCAGTGACTGTGCAAACCTTGAGAAAACCAGGGAAGAGCTACAGCAACAGCTTGAAGTGATGGAGCGAGACGCCTCCCGTCTGCGTCAGAGTAACACTGAGCTGCGGCTGAAGGAAGATTCAGCCCAGGGGGAAAAGGTGGAGCAGCAGCAGACAATGGAGAGAGTGCGTCATGACCAGGAGCTCCTGTGAGCGTGAAGGGTTTCTGTGGGCAGGGGTGGGCATTGCTGGACTTCAGGAATAGATGAAATTTTGTGCGCTCATCATTTGTAGCGTAACACGTGGGCAGGTCTGGCTGCCTACTGGCATCCAGCATAGCTGCCTCCTTGTGCCTTCTTTTGACCCTTTAGAAGTCATTCCAAACCAGACCCACAGGAGTTGATGACAGATATAAGATGAAACAAGAGAGGTTCAGGCTTTATTTAAGGAGAACAAAAAACTGAACCATGAAGGCAATCACGCAGCAGACCAGGTTGCTCAGAGAGGCTGTGCAGATTCCGTCCCTGGGAATTTGGAAGACCCAGCTGGATAGAGCCCTGAGCAACCTGGCCTGATCCCACAGCTGAGCCCAGCTGCTTTGGGCTCAGTGTTGGGCTAGAGGCCTCCTGTGGTCCCTGCCATCTTGTGGTCCTGTGGTTATTGGATTGGAAATTCATACATGTCTCCTCCCCAAACAGATAGCAGGCTCTTTCATAATTTCACTGCTGGAGGCAAGAGTAGTTGTGGGCATGGTAATCTGGGCTTAAAGGTTCTGCTTTGCCTGAAGAAGAACTTTGGATCAAAAAGCAGAGAGAGAACTAACAGGCAGGAAGCTATTGAGAGCACCTGAACATTTTGCAAATGTTTTGTGATTTCTGGAAGTTTGTTTTACTTTCTAAGTTATGAATGTTTCACCTACATCAGTGACAGAGTGATGCAACTCTAATGAGGAAATTCCAGCGTTCTTTAGGTGTAAATAGAAATCAGTCAAGCTGCCCTATCTGGGGAATGATATATACTCCTGGTTTTGGAAATTAGAATGTTCTTAGACTAAAAAATTGTTTCTCTTTCCCGTTCTTGTAGACTGAAGGATTTAGCTGCACTCGAAGGAAAACATTCATTATTACAGAGTGAGTTGGTAGTTGTGAGAGAGACACTGGAGCAATCGCACCTTCAGAGGGATCTGCTGAAGCAAGAGAAACATGAACTTACAGTGGCGCTGGAGAAGGTACGGTCACCTTATTCCTAGGCAGCACTGGTGGGAGTGGCAGTTGTGATAGCGAGACCACCACAGATGCTGTTTCTGGCAGTAGAAGACAGCAAAAAATATTATTCTCCTTCTTGAAAAACTGATCAGACGACGCAGGTTCTTTGGTGCCTTAGTTTCCACATGCTCGTTGGGAGTGCTGAACTGGGAGTACCTCAGAGACACACAGGGGTCGTGGAGTTGCTGCTTGAAGTCAGGGGTTTCCCCATCTTTGTTTTCATGATGTTTTTTTGTTTCTCCAGGCAGAGCAGTCAGTAGCAGAGTTGACGGGCTCTCAGAATAAGCTGAGTGCTGAAGTAGCTGATCTGCATGTTGCAACAGCGAACATGAGCGGTATCAATGAAGCTCTTGCACTGGATAAAGTGCAGCTGAACAAACTTCTGCTGCAGGTGAGCAGAGTTGCCAAAGATCTCGCCAGATGTTTGTCTCCAGCTGCTGATTCTCCTCAGTCTTCTTGTCTTCAGACAGTATGACTGACTCAATATGGAAAGGCTCTTTTTTTCTGCGCAAGGCAAACCTCCTACAGAGTAAATCTTACTGTGTTTTACTTCCTCTGTGCCTCTCTGATTGTAGCTGGAGCAAGAGAATGAAGTTCTCTCAAGTAAAGTGGATGAGATGGAGAGAGCAAAGTTCTCTAGCCAAGAGGAGCTGAACCTGTGTGAAAGAACAAATGCAGAGCTCAGTGCAGAGAAAGCCCGCCTGGAGCAGCTGCTGAAGAAAGCAGAGGAGCAACAGGAGGGGCTGCGGGTAGAGCTGAGGTTATTGGCAGAAGAGAAGACAGAAACCCAAGAGAAACTCCATCAGGTGAGTCAAAAAACCTGGTGCTTCTGGTCAGGCATTTGGCTCCTTGGCTCACTGAGGCCTTACCTGTTGGTTTCTGCTGTGGTTTTGTCAAGGAGACACTTGGTAGCGCTGGAGGTTAGAAAGCTTTGCTTACTTCTTTCTGGGAAAATGTTGATGTCTCTCAGAGAGTTCTGCATTTCTCTGAGTTGTCCTGTGCATTCTACAGATTCTTTTAATCCATCTGTGTTTGGCCTGTTTTTTTGGCTTTTGATAAGCTGCAAAGAGGTGATGTGTTGTCCGTGAATCTGAGTGGGGCTGCTACTCTCACATGTGCCAAAAAACCCGAACGGTGTAGTTTGGAATCCTTTGTCTGAAGCAAAAATCAGGGCTGGATGTTTCTATTTGTGCTTTTAGTGTGAAGCCTACAACTTGAAAACTGCCCTTTGTTTGAGCATGGAAAGCCCAACAAAGGCACAAGTCACTGTCTGCTGTCTTGGGTTACTAAGGATGACATCTTGAGATTTTTGAAATTGTATTTTAAGATGTGCATGCGCCTGTGTGCCTGGAAAGCTGCCTGGTGAGAAAGGACCTGGGGGTGTTGGGCAGCAGTGCCTGAAGGTGAGCCAGCAGCGTGCCCGGGTGGCCAAGAAGGCCAAGGGCATCCTGGCTTGGATCACAAACAGTACGAGCAGAAGGACCAGAGCAGGGATTTCCCCCCTGGGCTTGGCATTGGCGAGGCTGTACCTCAAACCCCATGTTAGTTTTGGGTCCTCAGGACAAGAAGGAGGTGCTAGAGCGTGTCCAGAGAAGGGCAATGGAGCTGGGGAAGGGTCTGGAGAAGAAGTCTTATGAGGAGCGGCTGAGGGACCTGAGGTTGTTCAGCTGGAGATGAGGAGACTGAGAGGAGACCTTCTCACTCTCTACAACTCCCCGACAGGAGGCTGTAGCATGGTGGGATCAGTCTTTTCTCCCAAGTGACAAGTGATTGGACAAGAGGAAATATCCTCAAGTTGCTCCAGTGGACATTAGGAAAAATTTCTTCACCAAAAGGGCTGTCAAGCCCTGGCACAGGCTGCCCGGGCAAGCCCTGTAGGGATTTAAAAGCTGTGTAGATGTGGTGCTCAGGGACATGGGTTAGTGGTGGGCCTGGCACTGCTGGGTTAGCAGTTGGACTCGATCTTAAAGGTCTTTTCCAACCCAAGCGATTCTATGAATTGTCAAAGCCTCTTTAGGCTTTGAGGAAGAAATAGATGATTGCACAGAACTCTTTACTTTGGACTAACTGATTTCAGTACCTTGGAGAAAGAGCTTGTGGAGAATCCCAATGCTGGAAGAGACCAGGGAGTTTGTCACCATTTAAATGACACTTCCATAATGCATAATCTGAGGTATTACAAGGTAACTTGGAGAGAATTGTTTGGTTTTGGTGGTCTGCTCTCAGTAGTTTTGGAGTAGCGCTGCATTTGGCAAATGCGTGGCAGAGGTATTTTACTGAAGAAAAAAGCTAAAAAGTCATGGTTAATCTTCAAGCTTGAGTATCAGCAAGGTGTATTAGACAACTTCTTTGTGTAAAAGAAGTAAACAGTATAGCTGACATGAGTTTCTGTACAGAGCCTGCCATCTCTCTGGCCTCCTCAGCCAGACTTTGATACATGACTCCATAACAATGCTCACCACAAGTTTTCCTGCTGAGCGTCACCTCAGTGCATCCAGCTGCTTTACACACTGGAATAGGTGACACGTTGATTTTTATTTTTTCTGGAAGGAGAAACCATATATGCGTTCCGGTTCTTCAGCAGGCAAAGTTTCTTTTGCTCAACCTTTCCTGAAAATTTCCAGTGCTCAAATAAATCCTGATGAATTTTCGGTTTGCCATGTGGCAGCTCTAGAAGATGCAATATTTTTGCATGAAAACACATAGTCTGGGATATGTACCTATACCCTGAAGGAGCTGTCTAGTCCCAGGCAACCCAGCAGGTCCTTACACTTTGCTTCCAAGCTAACAGTGCCTTTTGGCAGCCCGGGGTATTAGTGCAGCACACAGAAAATGCACTTAAACTTTCCACCTGCAGTCCAGGAGCTCTTTTGGCCCATGCTGGTTCAGAAGTGCTGCTGGCTGGCTCTGCACAGACCTCCAGAGAAGGGACTCTCCCTGTATTTTGTCCCGCTTTCAGGTTTACCGCCAGCAGGAGTCGGCTGGCAGCGATCTGGAGCAGTTGCGGCAGGAGTCCTCTCGCCAAGAGCACGCGCTGGCCAAGGTGACCAAGGAGAAGGAGCTGCTGGCGCATGAGAAGGCTGCCCTGGAGGTGCGACTGGCAGCCACGGAACGGGACAGACAAGGGCTTGCAGAGCAGCTCGCAGAGGCCAGGTAAAGGCAGGGAGGGGACTCCAGGTAGGGCATTATCAAATGCCTGAAGTTATAAAGGTGGTGATCATTACACATGGATTTATTGCGTACTGTGTGCTTTTCAGATGTTGTCACCCTCCTTAGGCAGAAAATGGAAGAATCTTGAGCCAAAAAATAAAAAGCGTACCATGATTTGCAAGTTATTTTTGTGACAGCTAAAGCTGGCAAAGCTCTCCTGAACCTCGAGCTCGTGTTTGTGCCGCCTTGCACGTTCCTGCGCGAAGTCCAAAGCAAGCCAACTTGGCTCTGAATTGAGTAATAGTTGAACCGTGAGACCTTTACTGAAACCTGAAGTTTCTCTCTGGTTTTGGTTTCTTGTTCTGTGTGTTTGAATGTAGATCTTCCCTTCCCAAGTAATTTGATGTGGGACCTTCAGAATTCAAGGCTGTTGCGTGCAGACATTGTGAGCAGGACACTGCCGCTCGTGGTGAAGTGAGAGGCTCATGCTCAGAACCCTGAGGGCCTTTCGTTTTGACGCTTGTTACCCCTGGTGCAGGATATAGAGTTGGTTACAGCAGCAGCAGGGAAATTTCTTCTGAATTCTTGCCAGTCTTTGGGGATCCTTGCCTGTCATTGATGATAGACCCTGCACTCCTTATCACATGCTGCTTAGAGACAGGTGTCGTGGAGAATTTACACAGGGAAGGAATAAGATTCTGTGCTTCTGCTGTATCAGGTGTCTAAGATCAAAAACTATATAAAAAGAAAAAGAAAAACCTATTGAGATGTTTGTCCTCCTTTTAGGTGTTTTTTAGAAGACTTCTGAACTTGCAGAGCTGTACAAGTGATGTTTTAGAGATTGATTGTTGTGCTTTTTGAGCTTTACACTTTACCACTCCAGGGTATGGTGTTTTCAAGGCTGAGAAGCACCATTTTGACCATTCTTGAGAGCTGCTGCTGCTTCTGAGCTCCAGCTTCTTTTAGTTGATCCAGCTGAATTATGTTTGGTCAATTATTGGGCTGTTATTGGCCAATTATTGGGCTGTTATTAAATTACTAAATGTTCAGGGGTTTTTTTAAGGGATAAATTATTTTTTAAAGTACAAGCGAGTTATGAAGAATTTTTTGGCAATATATAATGAAAAGTCAGCAACTCTTCTTTCCAGATGTTGTTCTCAAGAGCCTTTTGTTGCCACAGCTTTGGACTCTATCTTTTCTGTTCTGTTTTAGAGACTGACTTCTATTTATCCTTAAAATGCCAGAGATTGGCTTAATCAGAAATAGGTGCTTATTCTCCTTCTGGAAAATTCACCCTCCATTGTCCACCGAAGTAGTGAGATCCTGCTGTAGTGCGTTTTATTCCCAGAAGAAAATTTTTCACCGTGAGAGCAATTAGTCATTGGAATAGTCTTCCAAGGGAAGTGGTGGATTCCTCAATTTCAGAGTTTTAAGGCTCAGCTTGACAGGGTGCCGGGCCATCTCATTTAAACTGTGTTTCTTTACCTTCAAGGGTTGGACTAGATGATCCTTGAGGTCCCTTCCAACCTGGTATTCTATGATTCTGTGATTACTGTTGTACCACTCAGGCGCCTCTTTCTGCTGAAGGATGCTCTTCTGTTTGCACCCCTGTAAGCATTTCTTACAAATGCTGCTACAACCACGAGATTTTACTATATCAGCTGAAGTAGTTCTTTAGTCCCTTTCAGATGTAAGCAGCCTGGAAAATTATCTGCCTATACCTACACTATGAAGAGCGTGAAAAAGTCACAACGGAGCCAGGAAAATACACTTGTTCTGTCCCTTGCAGAGCAGCTTGGAAGTGCTCGTGAGCCAAGGCTGTGAGCAGGGGCTGGGCTTTTGCTGCTGGCACAGACTTTGTGGGCACAGCTAGCTGTGTGTCAGAGATCAGACAACAGCAATTTAAGATTTCCCTGCTGAGATCAAAATTGACTGGGCTTTCTGTGTTACTGTAGGGCATGAGGAAAGCCTGGGCATTCCCTCGGAGGGGCCTGTATTGCAGTTTTAAATGGCAGAAATATGCTTTCTGTATATCACCTTCCATGCAAGCAATTTTCTGTGCTCAGGGGTAGGGATCTTGAACGACTTCTTGCTGGAATAACTCCCTGTGGGTGTCAGGAGCGAGAAACTACTTTCTGTCTGTATGCACAACTTGCAGGTCAGTGAAGGACACCCTGGAATCCAGCCTGTTTGACGCTCAGCAGCACTTGTCTCAGCTGGAGATCGCCAGGAGTCAGCTTGAAATCCAACTTCACGCAGTCACGCAGGCCAAGGAGGTGGTACAAGGTGAGAGCTTTGCTTTGCTCCTGGTGATCCCCCTGCCTAGGAAGGTGGTATGAAAATAGCTGGCTGTCTGCGCTGCCTCTGAGGAGAGAAGGAGCTGGAGGCAAATCCCTCCTACACTGAAATTCGAATGGCTTAAGGTCAGTAAAGGCAGAACCATTTTTGTCTAGCCTCTGAGTTGTGCCATTTGTTGTGTTTGCAGGGGAAGTGAAGTGCCTTCAGTGTGAGCTGGAAGCAGAGAGATCTCTCCTGAGGCAGGAACGGGAGAGCATGGCACAGCAGCTCCTGCAGACAGAGCAGCAGTGTGACAGTACCCTCAGGCTTCAGGAAACTGATCATGAAGAGGAAAGAAACAAACTCCTGCGAGACCTGGTAGGACACAATATGCTTCTGAATTCTTCAGACAAGCTTTGTGGGCAGGCTTTAGACGAGTAACTGCCTGAATACGTGGAAGGGCAGCAATCATCTGTCACAGGCCACCCATCGCTGGGCCAGGCAGCAGAGCCAGCGGCTCATACCTGAAGACCCACAGGACTCTGCGGGCCAGCCACAGATCCAGCGTGGGCCTAGGACAAGTTCAGGAGAAGGTTGGGTGGTCTCCACAGGGTAGGCTCTTAACCTGCCTACCATGAAGTAGACTCCCAACATTCCTGCCAGCGGCAGTCACGGGAACTTTGTTCCTTTTGTTCTGTCCTTTCGCAGCTGACAGAGGTGTTACTTTTGGGCTTTAAGCACGTGGAAGGGCCCCCTTGTTCATGGAACTTTGGTTCGTAGCCTGCTTTGTGACTAGGGCGTTGGGGTACTGGCCTCTTTATCACCACGCAGTCCATCTGCATCTTTTCCTTGGAAGAGAATGGAGTTGAGCTTTGAAAATAAAAACTCTGAGAACAGAGAGAGAGCCCAAGGAGAGAGGTGCTGGGAAACAGGCAGCCATCAGAGAGGGGGAGGTAGCATCTCCTTTTCTTCCACCTGCTGACCTTCCTTGATTTATTCCATGATTTATGGAGAGCACAAAGCCACTGCTGTGCACTGTTCGGGTGGGTGATTGTGGGAGGGATGAAACTTCATATATTTTTTGGGGAGAGCTTGACTGGACTTCATCTCGAAGACTTTTCTTCCCCTCGTCAGGCAAGCGAGCGGGAAGGGCACCGTGCAGAGCTGCAGAAGATGCTGGAGCAATGGGAAAAAGAGAAGGCAGAGATGGAAGGGGAGCACGAGAAGAGGCTCTCTGATATGAAGCAGAAAGTTGCTGCCATGCAAGCTCAGCAAGAAGAGGAACAAACCAGAGCTGAAAATGCCAAGCAAGAGGTAAAGACAGTGAAAGGAGAATTCGATTTTTTGCAAGGCTAGAACTGTGAGAGCTGGCTGGATGTCAGACTGTGTGGAGCATGCCCTGCATGTTTTCTACGTTGAATTTGGTGAGGTGGAAGGTGAACAGGGCTATCTTTGGGACTAGTATTGAGACCTCTCATAGCAAGCCAGGCAGAAATGTCACCTTTCGTTGTAGATTTTTGTGCTGCTTTTGTATCCTGCCTATTTTTAAAGACTTAGAGTATCTTCACGGTTCTGTCAGGGATCCTCTTTTGGTGTTTACTGATATGTGATTATAGCTTTAACTCCGTTAAAGACCAAATTGAGTTTATAGGACTGAATCCCCCCCATGGATGGTTTTTTTGTTTGGGAGGGATAGTGAGGGGCACAGCAGGATTGCTGACAAAAGAAAAATCTCTGAAATATTTCTGAGCGGTAAAGCAGAGCTGTCTTCTGGGCTGTGTTTTAAGTCACTTGCTGGTAAGTTATTTTGTGCCCAGCTCTCCTGTGCCAAAGCAACCCTGTCATATGCTGAGAGTTCTTGTGTCCTACCAAAAGTCATCGGGACTGCAGGACCCCCAGCGCTGTGTGCAGGTATTGAGATGACAGGGCAGCGTTCAGAGATGACAGCGTGTCCCTGTAATGTCAGTGCTTTGGTAAAGTCTACTGATTACCTTAAACCAAGTAATTTTCACCAACCTTAGATACATGACTTTTCTAAAGATGCTGCTAGCTTCAGCCCTCTGGCAGCCTTGTGTTTTCTGTACTTCTCACTAGGTGCAAAAGTCGCTTTTGAAAGACAAACAGGACACAGCAAAAGACAAGCAAGGCGAGACACTTGAGAAATGCCACACATTTTCTTGTTAGATGACTGGGAGTTCATTGGAGTTTCAGTCAGCATGAATGGAGCGTGGATGGACCGTGTCTGTACTGTCAGTCTCTGGAAGCCGTGTCTCCAAGTGGGCAGATAATGCCCAGGCAGCAGAGTGCTTTGGGAATGTGTGAGCCCATCCATCTGTGAGTCTTGCAAATTTTATATGGGAAGTTTCAGCCTGTCTTTGTTTTATTTCTGTGCAGGCCCTGCTAGAAAAGGAGAGTGAGAAGAAGGCTTTATTAGAGACGCTACTCCAAACTCAGGGAGAGCTAAGAGAAGCCTGCCAGCAGCTGGAGAAGCTCAAGCAGGAGATGGAAGAGCAGCAAGAGAATGGGCAGGTAAGTCTGATTAGTGGGATAGGTTGAAGGAACAGGCCGCTGGCAACCGGACGTAAGCGGAAAGAGAGGCTGAGAGAGCCAGGTAACAGAGTGAAGGGCAGTGACAAGGAAATAGAGCCCAAGTCCTGGGGACTGAGGAGGTAAAGCACTGAAAGCGCAGAGCCTGGTAAGCTCCAGAAATCAGCAACAGGAAGGAAGGGTTGCAGTGAAATTAGAGCTGGGTAGAAAAGCTCAAGTGGCTGAATGAATGTGATTTTTGAGACAAAAAAGGAAAAAGCAGAACCTGATGGCAGGTCCCAGTAACTTACTCTCCATTTGTGTTTACAGAACATCAGGGAAGAGCTGCAAGTAGAGCTGCGGGAAACTCAGAGTAAGATGGAGGCACTGGAGAACGGGCACAAGGAAGAACTCAAAACCATCAAAGAGGAAATGAATATCCTGCTTCAGCAGAGGGATGCTCTACAAACGCAGGTGATTAAAACAGCGATAGCTACTCCAGTCATCAGACGTGTGATCTCCCCACTTCTTGCCTTTGCACTGCAGAGCAGCAGGCTGCTGGGGTAATCCCTCTGACTGCCCTCCTGCGGTGGTCTCCATCTGAGCTGGTCTGAAGGAGACTTACCGGTCAGCTGGATCTCAGCTGCTGCCCCGGATAGGCGGGCTAGTCCTTTTGCCTGATTGCCAGCAATCCCCAGAACGGATTTGTGCTGCCCAGTTACCGCTGGCCTTGCTTTTTAAGGTGTTTTTTTTCAGATGAACATGGTGACCCACTTTAGATTTTTAAACAAGCTGGCTCTATCCATTGAGAATCTGGTACTCTCATGACAGGGTGAAATTTAAAGTTTTTCTCTCCCTTTCCTCACAGTACCTGATATGGCCGACAGTGACAAACTGTAGCCTTTAACTGCTTTGTTACGTTTTAATTGAGGTGGCAGAATTGACATCTCAGCTGGCAGCCTCCGAAGAGTCCCAGCAAATGATGGGCCACAAAGCTCAGCAAGAGCTGAGCGAAGCACAGGAACTGTCCAGGCAGAAGATGCTGGAAGTCGCGCACCTCCAGAAGATCCTGGAGGAGAAGAGGAGTCAACAGGAGGAGGTAGAACAGCAGAACAAGGAGCTGCAAGTGTGTCTGCAGGCCTTGGAGCGGGAAAAGAGTCAATGGGAAGAAGTGGAGCGTAACAACACAGAATTAGAGGCTTTGTTGAAGGTCCTAGAGAGTGACAAGACCAGGTAAATAAAAGCCCATGAGGCTTCATTCTGTTTAATGGATTCCCACTTTAGATCTTTGCACGTACAGCATTTCAGATCTTTGCTCTGGCAGCATTTCCTAAAAAGCAGAGTTGGGAACTATCGGTGCAGATATGTTTCATTCTCTTGATGTTGTGTTTAATTTTCTTTCTTTTAATCCTTCAGTTTCATTTGTGTGAAGAAAATGGCTTTTGGAGTAGTCCTTTCCTTAAAAGGGGGCGTTCTTTTGTTAGGTCAGCGGGTTTATACTGTTAAATGAAACTTTCAGGAGTTTCAAACCTGAAACACACTGAAGGGGACAGGATGAGCTGCAGCATAATGAACTGGATAGATCCATCAGCTCCACTTTGGGTCCAGTAGGCTTTAAACATTTGGGATCCCTATCAGTCTCCCATCCTGATACCTCTGGTTGGCAGAAGCCGCCTTAAAACCATGATTTTGAACTAAGCCAGATTCCCCTCTGAGGTACCTGAGAAACAAGAATGTTTCTTAGAGCCGTATGTTTCCTTGTTCCTCGAAAAATCCCAACAAGTGTCTGGAGGGAGGGTCTCTGCCAGCTGCAGTAGTTATGGATGTTACTGACTGCCCAGGGAATGCAAGAAAGAGGAGAAGATGTAGGTAAGCTACTTCACCTGGTAAATTCCTGCAAGTCTTCAACGCATATCTTCATTGAAGAAGAGAAATAAAAGGCAGTGTGCTCTTGCTTCCCCTGTGAAGGATCCTGCGTCTTGTATAAGATTCTGAGTATTTCCTCCAAGCCTCCGTTACCACTTCAAGTATCAGCCTTTGTTTCTCTAGCTGAAAGTAACGTGGGTGCTGACAAGTCTTATGAAAATCCCTGTCGTGATTTAACCTAGCTGGCACCTAAGCAGCGCGCGCTCCTCGACCCCTGCAGTGGGATGGGGAAGAGATTCAGAAAAGTGAATATAGCATGATGAGAATTAACTCTATCCCAGCCAAACTCAGGACACTTCCCAGAGATCACCTTGCTGTCATTGCTGCTGTTCCTCCCCAGACACACAAGCTAGACGAAGAAAATACCTCTTTATTATTGACCAAACCTCTACCCTGGAGTCTTGTTAGTCAAAAGAAAAATTGTCTTCTTCCTTCATGTCTTATTTTCCAGGCTTTGTTATGTTTATATTCACATTTCCATCTCAAAAAATATGTTTAGCCAGTACTTCACCTGTCTTCTGTGGAAAACAGCTACTGGGCTCATACTTGGGTGTGACTGCCAACCTGGCTTAGGGCTGAACAAGCAGACAGACCTTTTCCTTTGGTAGTGAAAGTCCTAAGAGTTTATTAAATGTTTCACCATGTAGTAGTGATTTGCATGCTCCCTCTTTTAGGCTGACTCTGTCTCTGGAAGAGAAGGAACTGAGCCTCAGAACCCTGGAAGAAAGCAGCCTCGTCCAGCACAATGAGATGTCCCAGCTTCTTTCTGATCTTCGCCAGGCTGAGCAGCTCCATTCAGACCACAGAAGAGAAGTGCAAGAGCTCAACAACCAGGTGACCTGTGCACTAGCATCCTCTCCTCCAGAGACGTAGGTTACCACCTTTGGCTTGTAGGCCCCAGCTTGTTTCCCCTCCCAACAACATGCAGTCTCTCTGTATTCTGCCCAGAGACTTTGCACACTGAGGTCAAGGCTGGATCTGCTGCGTTTTGCTGTGTTTTCCCCTGCTCTGTCATGGTTCACAGCATTAAATCTCTGAGGAGAAACAGGAGATTCCTTTGGAGTTTCTCAGTATCTGTGTTACAACTGTTGTCCCCAGATGGTGTTTCTGCCTCGGTTGGGCACTGAGCAGTCTGGGGAAACAGAAGTGGTTATCGTGGTCTGTGGAAGGCACTTCCACCTCAGCCAGTTCCTCTGGTGTTTGGAAATGCTCCATAAAAGGTGCTGATTGCCTCCCCTTTTACTTTTAGTCCTGAGCACCCCTGGCAGCCCCACTCTCCATGCAGGGATGCTTGACCTGCCGCCTCGCTCTGCTGGCCACTGGCTCTCACCTCTCACCCATGCACACACATGCACACACATAGAGCTTCATTTCTGAGGCTGGAAAATGTGAAAACCTGACAGTTCGACCATTCCTTTGTGGATGGGGAAACTTCCTTTTGGCCTCTTAGCCTCCAGATACCTGTTTGTAGCTTATTTTGCTTAAAAATTTATTTAAGTTTGAATCATTAGCTTCATGCCTACTTTTGCCAATGTCTTTTTTGCCTGAAGTAATTTCTCCTTCATTCTTTCCTGTGCTTCCTGCTCTGCTGCCTCGGTAGCAGCTCTGTCCCTGAGGCTCTGTGCATCTGTGTTACAGGTAGAGGCACTGCAGGGAGCGCTGCTGGAGAAGGAGGCTGGCCTGGCAACCCGAGTGAAGCAGCTGCTACAGGATCTGGAGGAGTCCCGAGCAGGCGAACGGTGCTTGAGGGACTCTTTGAGCACGCTGGAGGCTGAGATGTCTGAGCTGCGTTTGAGGCTTTGCAGCGCAGAGAACAGAGCGAAGGCGTTGGCCACTGAGTGTGAGCAGGCGAATGGTGCCCGCTGTGAAGCCCAGGCCCAGCTGGACAAACTGTACCTGGTTCTCCACCGCATGTTCTGTGACAGCAGAGATGTGGTCACCTGGAGTTCAGGCACGTGTGGGGTTAACAAATCTCAGAGGAGAGGAAAGGGAGGGAGGGATGGCTCTTTGTAACCCTGATATGATAGTCTCATCCTTTCACTTAAGGCTGACTCCAGCCTTGGGAAGTCTCAAAAGCTTGACATCCCTGCAGAGAGACAAGTCCACGTATGTGGAGAAATGATCAGCATCAAAATGAAATGGGCCCCGGGTCATGTCGAGCCATAGGGCATGTGCATTCTTCCTTGGGACAGCACTGGTGTTAGTGGTCATCAAAATACTGTGAGCCTGTGACACGTGTCGTGCCATAGCCTGAGCCCTGGGACAGTGTCAAAGGCACTGCCAGCTTCTCCTGTGTGTTAAGAGGCCTGGTTTGTTGGAGATCCTTCAATTAAAGCTTGAAACAGAATGGCTTCTCTCTTCAGAACAGGGTGGTGGCGGGGGCCTAACTGTTCATCAGGCCAGGGATCTCCCTGCGGAGCTCACAGCGGACAGAGCATCAGCAGCCCTAGAAGACCTGCGTCAGCACCTGAAGCAGACTCGGCAAGCTCTGGTAATGTGTGTCTAGTGCACCCAGAAATCCTGTCCCTCTGCTGCGCTGAACTGACAAAGTACCAAATCCAGAAAGGGCGTAAATTCTTGTAGGCCAGGTTGGCTTGCTGCCCTGGGGAGAAAGGAGAATCACATCTACCGTTACTGCCCAGCTGCCCCCTCCTGCCTTGGCTGGTTTTGCCTGGTGTTTGTACCTCTTTGTCTCCTGCCAGCAGCAGCTCTGTGAGGTGATGCTTCTCTTCTTACCTATTCCAGAATGATGCGAGGAAGAAGATCCAGGACTCGGAGCTGGAGCTGAGCAAGAAGCAAGCTGAGCGGGACCGTTTCAGTGCCCACAATCAAGAGCTGCAGAAACGGTTGGCTCAAAGCCAGGAAGGTACAAGCTTCTCCTTTCCAACCCACTGACTCCATCCTGTCTCACCAGCAGGGATCTCTGATACCACACACAGGAAAGGTGCAGCGCCCAGTGGGAAGGCACGAAAACCCAACAAGCATGAGACTTGTCTATAGAACTACCAGCGCAAGCTTTCTCTAGAGAAAGATCCAGTGCCTGGCAGGGCACCTACCTGTGCCAGGGGTGGTGATACGCAGAGGTGATGCCTTCCGGGTCACACGTCATCCTTCTCCGTATGCTCTTCAAAAGCACCGACCTGCAAAAAGCCTTGTCCTTACTGACTGCCTTTTCCTCTCACATGGCCCATTCACAGAGCATTAGTTCAGTGTTAAGCTCCAGTGTTATTGCATCATTTCTTCTGCTGCTTTTCCTAGTCCTTCTGCATCCTTTTTACGTGTTTTCTTGCTGATACTGATTTGCTGTCTGAGCACACAGCCATAGTAAGCACAATTTTACATTTTCCTAACCACTTCTTCCTAGCCTTTGGTGATATGCGCATGTTGGGCTTATCTGAGAACTGGTTTTCACCTGTAACTAGTCACCTCTTCCTCTTATCTCCAGGCCATCCCAGAGCCTTCAGGGCTGGCTGTTGGCCTCTCTCTATCATAGCTGGACAGGCATCCCTGCTGCTTTCTCTGTCATTGTTTTCCCACTCTCTACATCAGAATTGCTTTTTCATCTCATTGTCTTGTTTTCCTGTCTCAGACCCCAGGAACGGGAAAGTGTGGGCTCGTTGCCTCCCCACAGGCTCTTGCCTGGTTGCGCAGTGCCTTTACCTCTTCAGTATTTCTTCGCATTCCCCCTCTGAGATGGAACTGCTGCTGATTTTCCAGACTCTTTAAAGGAGAATTTTCCAGGCCTTAGATCATCACTGTTTCTGAAATATCCATAGTTTTTACTACATAAGTTACATATGATAACAGCTTACGTACGTAAAATTCTGCCATTGCATGAATCCTGCTTGTCCCACTAGTCAGTTCTTTTCGTCTTTAGTTCCTGTCTGTTAGTTTAGGTTTAGTTCCTGTCCCTGTGTAGTCCTTGCTTCAGGTCATGGTACTGGTGTGATGCTCAATTGTTCTTGCCTTGCTGTTGTCCGAGTATCACGGAATATTTCCTTTCTTCTTTTTTTTTTTCCTACCAGCGCACAACGTATTCCCCTAGCATTCTTCTGGACAAATAGCGAAAGGACATTTTCAAGCACAGTGTTGACATCTGTTTCTTTTCTCTAGCATCTCTTAAGTCTGCCTGGTCAATTAAGTATGTCCTAGTCAGTCTTCACTCTTGCTTCATCTTCCTTTTCTTTCAGGACACTAGAGCTGATGCTCACCTGCTGTCTCTGTCGTGGTTTCATTGACGTTGGCTGTAACCGCTTCTAACGCTGTAGGTGATATGCTGCCATGCCCTTAGCCCTGACCTGTCAACAGGCAAAAGAGCAAACATATTGTCATATTATTCTGAACCTTGCCAATTCTAGTCTCCTTTTTTTCTCTGCCTGGAAGTTTCCTTTGTTTATGTCTGCTTTGAAAGTGCATCAGGGTTTAGGGCCGGGAAAACACAGGCAGGCAGATAAGAAAATAGTGTTTTCTCCGTAGGATGCAAATCAGTTTGGTTTTGCTTTGCTTTTCACCTTCTTCTTTACCTTTACTGCCACAGAGACACATATGGCAGAATGCAAGAAGAACTCTTTACAAGCTGCCTTGCAGGAAGAAGCTGCTGCTCTGAAAGAGGAGACTGTGACTCTACATCAAGAGGTGGCGTCTTTGGAAAGGAAGCTCGAGAGCACTGAGAAGCAAAGAAAGGATGTCCTGGTGAGGCTAGCATATGCCCTGAAAGGCCATTTCTTACATATTTTTTTGACCTTCTGTTAGTAATTCTAAGGGAAAACTTTTTACACTGGAGAGCTGATTTTGAGTGGTCTTGTACAGGTTGAGTCTGAACCTGGGAGGATACAGAGTAGCAAATGCTGACCAAGTTTCTCTCATTTTCCCCTTCCTGCCACTCGTCGTTTCTTGTTTCCCAGACTTTTGCTTTCCTGCCAGGCCATGTAGCTGAATTAGTGGGGTCATCCCCTTGGGTGCGAAAAGACAGTCCAGAAAGGAGAGGTCGTTAAGATGGCCAGTATCAGAGATTGTGTGGAGAAACCACAGACCATTACAAGAGCAAAAGAATATTGTTTATACTAGGGGCTGGTTTTCAGTTTACCTTTTCCAACTGCATTCTTCTGAATAAGCAGGAAAAAGTGCTGTAATCGTATAAACTCAGTTATGATTTAGAGTGTTTATTTTCCTGAATTTTGAAAACTTCTGCCCTCGAAGCTTAAGTCAAAATAATTCTCAAACTTGTCTCTATTTACATTATGTTATATGGGCAATTATTTGTGTCCAAAGCCATATTTAGACTTCTAAATAGCTCAATCTGGAAAAAGGGCTGAAAAGACAAAGTTTACTAATAATAGAAAGCTGTTCAGCATTGCCTATGTGAAAACAGATGGGGGGAAAAAATAGAGACATTTGAGAAACGAAAGTGCTGGTCTAGCTAAATATATATATGTGCAAGGGGAAAACTGGTTCTGATTTGCAGCACGGAATGAGAGACTGTGATCTGACCACTACTCCTCCAAGAGGGCACAGTGGGCTTCTAGAGGACGGTACCATGAACATTCCCAAAAAAATAATTGTAAATGGAGTATTCCATCTTGCCTTCCTCATAGAGAATGTCATCATGTCACTGCCTAAATTGTGCTTAGTCCGGACTTTCAATCCTGGCTGCAGCTCTGGCAGCTCCTCCATAAAAGAACACATTAGGGCTAGAGGAGGTTCAGCGAATGGCAATAAAGGAAGCTGGGACTGGCTGAGTAAGCTGGGAAAGCTGACACGTAAAGCAGTGGTGCAGGAAGGGTTTGCAGCATCCCGAGAGGTGGGGCAGCAGCCACTGGCTCTCCTTATCCAAGAGTTCAACAAAAGCCACCTGAAGCAAGAGCCAGGCCGCGAGCAGAGGTGCTGTGCTTACCGCCGGCCAGGCTGTTGAACTCCTTGACAAAGGGTGTTGATGGGGCAGCAGGTCTTTGTGGGATCAGGGCGAGACTCTGAAAGCTCTCACAAGCTGGGACTGGGGGGGAAAAGTATCAGACCTGCACCCTTGGGCTTTCTTCTCTGCTCAGCACTTACAGGCAACGTTACATACGGGATACTGGCCCAGACATTGGAGCCAGTGTGGCTGTTCTTACATAATCAATATTTCCCCACTTTCCCATTTATAATGACTCCAAAAGTAAGTTATGACAGAGTTTGATAAATCCAGTAAAGTTCTCAAATCTTTTTGAGTGACAGTAGAGAAATGATATCAAACAGGGAGAACAACTGAATAGCTTGAATTTATGAGCTCAAACTTCAGCCTTTGACTGCCACTGAAGAAGTTGAAATCTATCCAAAAGTAAGTTATGACAGAGTTTGATAAATCCAGTAAAGTTCTCAAATCTTTTTGAGTGACAGTAGAGAAATGATATCAAACAGGGAGAACAACTGAATAGCTTGAATTTTCCACTAAACCTCAAACTTCAGCCCTTGACTGCCACTGGAGAAGCTGAAATCTAGTATGAAAACCAAACATATATAAATGGAATTAATGATTTTTTTTCCTCCTTATTTTGCAGCATGAACGGGACAGACTGCAAGAACTTAAAGAAAAACTGGAATGTGAGGTAAAACTTCTTCAGGAATCAGTCACAGCCTCTGAAACCCGAGCAAATACAGCAACAAATATGAATCACTCCCTTGAACAAGAACTCCAAACTACACTATCTATCTTAAAAATTAAAAATGAGGAAGTGGAAATGCATCTGGAGAAAATCCAGATACTACAGAAAGAAGCAGCAGAGGCAAAAGCTTTGCAGGAGACTCTCACTCGTATGACTGCCACCCTGTCGGAGCGGGAGGGAGAAATGAAGTTCTACAAGGAACAGACAAGAATGCTGGAAAAGCAGAAAGAAATGCATAAAACTACTCTTGATCAGGTTATTAAAGACATAGCAGAGAAAAAACACAAGACAGAATCCCAGCAAAAAAACATACAGGAGCTGGAGAAAGACCTAGAGAAACAAAGGACTGCTGTCAGCAAGATGAGCAAAGAGCTGGAAGAAAAAGACCAGGAGATCAGATCCCAGCAAGAACAGATACGGGAGCTGGAGAAGCAGCGAGAAGTGCAGAGGACTGCTGTCAGCAAGGTGAGCAAAGAGCTGGAGGAGAAAAAACAGGAGATCAGATCCCAACAAGAACACATAGAGCAGCTGGAGAAGCAGCAGGACGTACAGAAGACTGCTCTCAGCAAGATAAGCAAAGAGCTGGAAGAAAGGGACCAGGAGATCAAATCCCAGCAGGAACACATAGCAGAGCTGGAGAAGCAGCGAGAAGTGCAGAGGGCTGCTCTCAGCAAGGTGAGCAAAGAGCTGGAAGAGAAAGACCAGGAGATCAGATCCCAGCAAGTACAGATGGAGGAGCTGGAGAAGCAGCGAGAAGTGCAGAGGGCTGCTCTCAGCAAGATGAGCAAGGAGCTGGGGGAGAAAAAATGGGAGATCAGATCCCAGCAAGAACACATAGAGGAGCTGGAGAAGCAGCAAGAAATGCAAGGGGCTTCTCTCAGCAAGGTGAGCAAGGAGCTGGAAGAGAGGGACCAGAAGATCAAATCCCAGCAGGAACACATAGCAGAGCTGGAGAAGGAGCGAGAAGTGCAGAGGGCTGCTGTCAGCAAGGTGAGCAAAGAGCTGGAAGAAAGGGACCAGGAGATGAAATCCCAGCAAGAACAGATGGAGGAGCTGGAGAAGCAGCAGGAAGTGCAGAGAGCTGCTCTCAGCAAGGTGAGCAAAGAGCTGGAAGAAAGGGACCAGGAGATGAAATCCCAGCAAGAACAGATGGAGGAGCTGGAGAAGCAGCAGGAAGTGCAGAGAGCTGCTCTCAGCAAGGTGAGCAAAGAGCTGGAAGAAAGGGACCAGGAGATGAAATCCCAGCAAGAACAGATGGAGGAGCTGGAGAAGCAGCAGGAAGTGCAGAGAGCTGCTCTCAGCAAGGTGAGCAAAGAGCTGGAGGAGAAAAAACAGGAGATCAGATCCCAGCAAGAACACATAGAGGAGCTGGAGAAGCAGCAGGAAGTGCAGAGGGCTGCTCTCAGCAAGGTGAGCAAAGAGCTGGAAGAGAAGGACCAGGAGATCAAATTCCAGGAGGGGAAAGTAATTATTTTAGAAAAACACCATACATCACAGGTAAAAAATCTGCAGGTGGATCTTGATCATATGAAAGGCAACTTGAACGGGAAAAACCTAGAGCTTATGTCTCTGACTCAGCAGGTCCAAGAACTGGAAAAGGAGAGAGAACAGGTGAAATCTCTGCACGCCAGCCTTGAACATCTGAGGGCAGTTCTTAAGGACAGAGAAAGTGAGTGTGATTCTCAAAGGGATCGGTTAAGACTCTTAGAGCAATGCAAGGAACAGCAAGAGGGGTACCTGCAAGAACTCCATGGTAAAGTAGAAAAGTTGACACTTTCTTTATCTAAGAAAGATCAAGAGCTTGAATCACAACAAAAGCAAATGCAGGAAGCTGAAGAAGTCATGGCAATGCAGTTAAAGGCTGTCCATGACCAACTGGAGCAGACTTTAGAAACCTTAAAAGAAAAGGACAGACTCATAGACATCCAGAAGCAACAAACACCAGACTTTGAGGAACAAACAGAACAGCGGATGAGTGTCTTACATAAAGACTTAGAATACACTAAGGCAATACTGAAAGAGAAGGATTTTATGATTGAATCTCAGAAGGAAGTGATTGAGACCTTTCAAAAACAAGCACAAGACTCTGAACAGCAGAAGGAAATCCTACAAGTGGCGCTAAAAGATCAAGAGCAAGAAATTTTGTCCCTTAGAAAGCAATGTGAGGCATGCAAGGAGAAGGAGGAGAAGCACGAAGCTGAGCGAACACATTTTCAAGCAACAAATCAGACTCTGAAAGAAAAAGAAGAAAAGATAGAGGTTCTGGAGGAGGCTGTCTCTAAGCTTCAGCAGCAGAAGGAGGAGGCAGTGATGCAGACTAAAGCTATACTGCAAAAACTAGAGTACTCCAAATCTTCTCTAGAAGCTAGAGATCAAGAGATAGCGTCTTTGCAAGAGCATGTCCAGGACCTTCGAGAGCAGAAGGAGTTAGAAGGTAAGCAGGCCAAGCGTCTACAGCAGGATCTAGATGAAATGAGCCAAACAGTGAAGAAGAACCATCTGGAGTTCCTCAAGCACACAGAGCAAATGAACGTGTTCCAGCTTCGTGAAGAAAACATGAAAGTAGCACTGACATCATGCCAGAAGCAAGTGGGTCTGCTTGAGGAAGCCATGAGGAAGAGAGAGGAAGACAATGAAATGCTCATGGAAAAGCTCCATCGCCAGGAGGAAGAACTTAAGAGCTTGCAGAATCTCCCTCTTAGGCTAACTAAGAAGAATGAAGAGGCTGGACATCACGGAGAGCGAGAGATGCTCCTGAAAGAAGCCTTGCCTGAGAGGGAACGAGAGACCAAGGCTCGACGTGAGCAAAAGCAGTTTGAAGAGGAGATAAGAGGTCTGCGGGAAGATCTCCAGCATGTTCGGCAGACTCTGACAAAGAAGGATGAAGAGATCAAGTACCAGAGAGACCAGGTCGGGTATTTAGAGAAGGCTTTGACAGGGAGAGAACAAGAGCTTAGGAGGCAGAGAGAACTCCTAAAACAAGTAACATCAGCTTTGCGGTGGAAAGATGAAGAAGAGACCCTAAAGAAGCAGATCCAGAAACTCCAAAAGTGGGAGGAAGAGGAAGCAGAGAAGAGGAGAGTTCTCCAGGAGAGAGACTGTCTCTTGCAAAGGCAGAAGGAGCTCACCCAACAACTGGAAGATGAGAATAGTTGGAGCGTGTGATTGCTGTTTTGAAGCAGACTGAAAGCGGAGAAATTGAGTGGAAAGAGAAGGCACAAACCCTGACTCTTGCCCTCACCAAGAGTGAAATGGCCAACGGGACTCTGAGGGAAGAAATAGCCATCCTGCAGAGCATGGTGTCAGAGAGGGACAAGGACCGGTTTCAGCTGCAGGTAGGCTCTGTGATTAATCATCACTCAACTAAAATATCTAGAAAGGATTCTAATGATGTTTCCCATAAAGATTCGGGAATTTCTGTTCCCATAAATACAGGACCTGCTTGGCCAAAGAAACTCTGATTTTGCTCAGCAGGCTTCCCTGTCTGTGTAGCTCTGGCCAGAGACCAGTCACCTGCTGGAATGTTTTCTGTCAAGCCCAGCACTACAGAAAGCACTACAGAGCTTGTGGTTAACTTAAGTCCAAAAGCTGGGCGTGGGTAACTGGTTCTCTCCTATCTAGGCAAGCTTATCCAACAGATCATGGTTAGGCACAGAAAGGAGAGGGCACAGCTGGCCAAACCAGTGCCCTAAACTTAGTAGAATTTTATAGTGATGGCTGAACAGCAGCTGCGCTGGTGGTGCTCCGAGGATGCTTTCAGAGAAGTGGATGTCCGAGGTACAGCCCTTCTGGTGTATTATTCTGAGTGGAATTTGTACCGTTGCCCAACCAGGTTAAAGGCTTCCTTGCACCTTTGTGCCGCGGTCTGAAAAGTGTGAACGTGTGTTCGTGTGAGGGTCTGACTCGGGTGCTGCCGCTGCGTCAGCTGCAACTGCCTGTGCTGCAAACTCACCTGGGACACTGTCAAAACTCTTAGCATTATGGTAGTACACAGGCGTATAAAAAACCGCTACTAATAAAATACTGTATTTATGCGTTATACGTTACTTGTGAGACATTACTACCAGCCCGGTCAGGAGGATGGTGACAGGTATTGTGCTCTGTTGGTGGGAAGCAGAGAAGTGACAAGGGCAGGAAACAATAAAACAGTGGGAGATTTCAGTACATCCACATCCATCAGGTGTGCACCAGCATTAGGTGAGGTAACGCGGCAGCATCCAGGTAGATCAGTTATGGTGCTGGTACCACGAGTGCACTTACACATGCTGTCAGAGATTGCTTCAAGGAGCAGTTCATCAAGAAGCCCGTGAGAGGGGAGGTGGCTCTTGACGAGCTTCATAGCAACGCACAGGGCTTGGTTGTTAATGGGGTTTTTTTTCACCTCACCTTGCCTGTTGTTTGGTTGCCCAAGGACACAGAGTAGGACTACAGACAGGGAAGTGTACAGTGAAGGTCGAGGAGGATGACCAAAGATGTTAGCGAGCTTCCCTGAGAGGAACATGGCAGTGTGGCAGTCTTCATGATGGACGAGAAGTGGCTGGGAGGGAGGGAGCTGGAATTGCTACAGACCTTTATAAAACCATTAAGTGGCCGAATAGGAAATGAAGGTTTCTAGTCTTTTTAAAAACCAGAATGGGGGACACTGAACAAAACTAGCAGAAAGCATGTCCAGAACAAACAACTCCCTTTCTGCAAGGTGTCCGGGAGGAGGGCCCCTGCGAAGAGAGTGTATTGGTTTGGCCTGTGGACCAGGAGGAGGAGAAGGAACTTGGCACTGTCCATTCCTGAGTCCGATCACTCTGATGAGTTGATTCCGGCCCTTCTAACGTTTACGTGGCACCAGCTCACATCACCTCTTCTCTGTACACCCAGCAGGCTATTGCAGAAGGGGAGCAGCTACCCTGGCTCTCAGAGAAGAGAGTCCTGCTGCAGCAGCTGGAATGTCTGCAGCGAGCAGTTGCAAGGATGGAACTTGAGAGGACGGAGCTGAAGCAACTCAATGCTGAGCTCAGGAGGACTCTTGAGCAGGTAAAACAGGCTTTCACTGCCACCGCAAACACTCAGTCCTCTGGAACACAACGCACTTGCATAGGCAGCACTTCAGAGTCCTCTGCTCATTTCCTTCCCTCTCCCACTTTTCCCTGTGGACACACTTGGATTTTCTCTCTTCTGGCACCCCTCTGCCTTCACAAATGCACATTCGTTCCTGTACCACCCTTCTTGCCTCAGTGTCCCCATGCACGCTCCTTTTGTCTCCATTTGACGCTCTTGTATCAGGAACTGTTTGCTCTTGCTCTGTCTCCTCCATACTCAACATCAAGAACTTTTCAGCCCCAATATTCTCTGGTGCTATTAACAGTCTGAGCAGAAATCTCCTTGCCATGAAGCCCAGAGGTCCTTTTGCTCCTTGTTCGGTGGCAGGTTTCTCTGACCCTTTCTCCTATCCAACATGCAGGTGGAACGTGAACGGAGGAGACTGAAGAGGTTGCTGCCAGATACACGTGGATCTTCTCTCCCTGACCAGCACAAGATGCCTGCTTCTAGACAGGTGAGAACAGAATCTTACTTGAAGGAGGAGGCTCTGGCCATACAGAAGAACAATGGCAAATCCCAGTGGCAGCAGCCCCCCAGTATAGACCTGATAGAAGTCAAATATAGACCGTGGCCCTGGCCTAAATGGAGACTAAAATCCTTGCGTTTTCTTCACAGGAGGAGTCTCACACTTGCTGCAGTCGATTATCTGAGTTGCAGAATCAGGTGAGTAGAACTCTCATCAAAAGCTGCTGTGCCTGTGCTGATGGGCACAACTTTGCACAACACTACAGCCCAAGTTCTGTTTGGCTGTCAGGAAGCAAATACACCAGGTGGTGGAAATACCCAGACAGACACATCTGTTGGCCATGGTCAAACATCATTCACCCAGGACTAGTCTCTGACCCGTCTAAAGGTCAGGCCAGCTGGGATAGAGATTGGACAAAATTCTTAAAAGTTGGGACTCACCTGAAAGTTGAGAATGTTCTAAGGATATTCCCCTTGAGTCTAACTCATCTTATTGGCTCTTTTTCCTTGGCTTGATTAATGGTGAAGCTTGTACCCTGTGAGCGCTCCAGGGACCTGAGGCAGTGCCAGAGCTTATAGCCTTCAGGAAATTGCTCATCTCTTCTTGCTCTTCTGTGTTAATTATGATCCCATTATCAGGCTGAGTTGGAGACCTGAGCACTGTATGGACACTGGTGTTATCAGTGTAAGGATGTACATCCCGGCTGCTGAGCCCTCTTGCGTCCCGTGACAGTGGTACTGACAGTAGAAGCAGTCACCAGACTTCTCTCCCATGTACTTTCATGGGTCTGCTACACCCTGGTCATCCCTGAGAAGGATGCTTAGCTCTGCCCAGTGAGGTGAGAATACTGCTGAAACCATCACGTTGTATCTTAGGGATGCTTTCACCAGGAAGCCTCAGCTTCTGAAGTGCTGTTGCTACAGGTAACTCACTGAACCCCGTTCCCCTTGTGACTGCTGTGTCTGCCCTGCACTGTGGACCTATTTCAGCAGTTCAGCTGGTGAATGAAGGTGCTCTACTCACAGAATTGTCCTCAGCTGGCTAATTGGGGCACTCCTCTCGCTCTGGGAAACAGTGGAGCTGGAACTCGATCTCCTGCTTCCTGGGAGGTGCTCTTAGCAGCCGATGGCCACTTCTCCCACTCATACCTCTGGGCTCCCTGACCAAGCATGGGAGGGATTTTCAGGCTTTCAAGCCCAGATTCACAAAGGTGCCCTTATTATTCCAGAGAGAAGGTCAGACTGCTCCCTCTCCTCAGCAGTGGTGACC
This sequence comes from Apaloderma vittatum, assembly GCF_000703405.1. Classification (NCBI taxonomy): domain Eukaryota; kingdom Metazoa; phylum Chordata; class Aves; order Trogoniformes; family Trogonidae; genus Apaloderma; species Apaloderma vittatum. Next base: position 5,164 of record NW_009722205.1, on the reverse strand, counting down.
CTGGCCCATGCCTGTTGTTTGCTGTGAAGCCCCTTTGAGGTCTGACTTTCTCTGGGCATCTCCTCCGCTCTGAAGCGGGTGGAGGCCAACACGCCAGAGCTGCTGTGGCTGCACTGCACTGCAAACCTCACAGGAGGTGAGAGCAGCTGGGCCTCTCCCACCAGGAAATCCAGCAGGCACAACCCTGTGTTTGAGGATTGTCTGAGTCTGAGGATTTTCAAGGCTTCAGCAGTCCTTTCCCCGCAGACTTAGTTCAACAAATTATACTCTGCTCATTTCTGAAATGCTCTAAAGTTAGGAAAAATGAGAGTTCGCACCCTTTTCGTGTGCTAGCTGTCAAGTTTTTAAACTAGATCACAACAGATTTCTTCACTACCTTGTGTAACCAGTAGTCCTCCTGCTGAGGAAAAGCATGTGGAAGTAAGGTGCCAGTAGCCCAAATCACTCTTCTGAAAAAAAGAGTTGAGTTACTAAACCCTGTAGGAATCTCTCTCTCAGTATACATATGATGTCTTGGTGTTGCACACGTACAATGCTATGCCAGAAAAAAGCCTGGAATTTTCGATAATCAGAGCTGGATTCGAGGTGTGTCTGGGAATCTGTCACTTCTCATTCCAAAAGGACAAAGTGTTTGTCAGGGCTGGAGTTAGGGGGTGCATCTTCCCTGACAGCCGCCCCCGTGGAGCTACAGATGGTCCTGAGAGCGTGGGCTTGTCTGAGCTTGGCCTCTGCCTCTTTCAGGTGTCGGTCCTGGAGACGCAGCTGGCACAGGAACGGAAACACAAGCAGGACTACATCGAGTGCTGTGCGAAGACCAGCCAGGAGCTGTCAGACCTTCACCAAGAGCTCTCTTACTCCTTAGCGGCTGTGGTCAGGGAGCCCAGAGCTGCTGTTCTGGAGGCAGAGACCCGGAAGCTGGATCAGTCTCTGAACTTCAACTTGGCACTAATATCTCTGGACCACCAGTCTCCTGAGAGACAGCCATTGCATTCGACACCCAGATCCACCAGGAGCGATGACCTGAGGTAGCAGGACCAGTGTGCAGCAAAAGGCCTTGGTAGGAACCAAATCGGTGAACGATGGCAGGGAGCTTGGATCAAGAAAGGCATTCCAACGTAAGGTAAAAGTTCAGAGTGCGGTGTTCACTGCAGGTTCTCCCGCAGAAGCAGGATTGGGACAAAACTGGTGCTGACTTGTGTGGATGGGGTCAGTCGTAGGCCTGGAAAAGGAGGATGAACCTGATGAGCTGGTAAAATTTCTTCCTTTGCCAAAGCACGCCATCACAGCGTGCCTCATCAGTCTCCACACAGCCTGTCACATTGGGCTGTTCCTCTCAGTTTCTGCAAAGACTTTGTCTGGTTTTATTTTTTCAATACGCTTATTTCTCCAAAACACTGCAATGATCAGCTGAGAAGATCATAACATCTCCCTACTCATGAACCAGCCATGAGGGAACACACAGTGAAAGTCTTATCTTTTTTAGCTATAGTAGGGGTTAAACTCATCAGTTTGTGGGTCTTCCAGTTAGATATAGGAGAAATGTGAAGATGGATGGATGGATGGATGGATGGATGGATGGATGGAAGGATGGATGGATAAAAATTGAATTAACCCAGCAGAGCCTGTGTGGCAGGGCACGTGTGCTGCAGGTCACATACACGGAGAGCCCCTGTCACTTATCCTGGATACCTGAGCCCCCCAAAGACCACTTCAGCCTACCTAGGAGACCCCATCAACCCATTAAAGCTGTACATGACCACGACCCCCAACGTGACTCCAGGTAGAAATGGAGCCCACCAAAAGCTCCCTCAGAGCCAGCCTTCCTTGGAGCAGCAGATCTGCAGCGCAGAACCACTCCCTCAGACTCAGGACACCGTCCAAAGTAATCTCGCAGGACTGAGTGTGTAGGACTGGCCACAGAGGGGAGTGGTTGGTGCATTGCGAGTCATCCAGATACACAGTGTGTAGGGCTAGTGCCCAACTGCCATCCTGAACCTGGAAACAAATTGTGTCTTGCTATTGAATTTATTAAACCACTGTTGCATTTATGATAATTTTTGAGAAAACTGTTTTTAATTGCTATTTTATATCAATAAATATGTTGCTACTTTTGTCTTATGAGTGAAGTGTGTCGCTCTTTCCATGGAAGTCCCTTATCCTTACTTCAGTTTATGACAAAGATCTGTTTTCCAGGAGGATTTTTTCTCAAAAACTTCTTTGGTTGTGTTGCCCCATGCCATACGATGATGTCACCGATGTACTGGAGGTGTTCTGGAGCTCCACCCTTCTCCTGGGCAGTCTGGATCAGGCCATGGCAGCTGGTGGGATGGCATTTCCACCACTGGGACAGTCAAGCCCAGGTGTACCGGATGCCCCTCTGAGGGAAAGCAAACTGTGCCCTGCACTCTGCTGCCGCAGGGACTCAGGAAAGCACCCTGACCGTGGCGTAGCCCTTGTCCATCTTTGACTCCAGTTCATGCTGAACTTCTAGCATGACTGGCACAAGAGCATGGCAGTGGTACGACCTTGTTCAGGCCACGATAGCTTGCTCTTAGTCTCCACTCCCTGTTAGCCTTCCCCACCATCCATGTGGGGCTGTTAAAGGGTGAGCGAGCTTTGCTGAGCAAATCCAGCTTCTGGATGGGAATCGGGGAGCTGGTGTGATACGGCTGCCGGGGCGCCGCAGCAGTCGTGACTGACACCTCTTGTTTTTCAACCCTCTGCAGCCCCACCACCGAAGGGTCTCAGAGAGACCGGGCAAAGTAGTCAGCTGTTCTCTTCTGTCACCACAGCAGCTGTACCAAATGCCCACCGGTCCCCTTTGGGTCCTTGAAATATCTGCTCCTGAGGCAGTTTATGCCAAGGATGCACGGAGCCTCTGGGCCAGTCACGGAGGGTGGTTATGCCACTCATTCCCAGTCAGGCTCCGATAGGCTCAGCTGTTGGGATGCCCCTGCCACCCCAGAAACACGGATGGGTTCTGCCCCTTCACAGCTTGATGACTTTAGAGTACATTGTGCACCGGTGCCTTTGAGAACCTGATACTCCTGTGGGGCTGACGTGCCAGGCCACGGGATCCGCACAGACCAATAAACCCAACTGTCCCTCTCCTCCGCCTGGCTGGAGGCAGGGCTCCTCTAGCACTGCTCAGAGCATTCTCTACTCACTTCTACAACTCCCTGAAGGGAGGGTGCAGTCAGGTGGGGGTCGGGCTCTGCTCCCGGGCACCCAGTGACAGGACGAGAGGGCCCGGCCTGAAACTGCGTCAGGGGAGGTTGGGGTTGGGTCTCAGGCAGCCCTTCCTCCCGGAGAGGGTGCTCAGGCACTGGGATGCTCTGCCCAGGGCAGGGGGAGTCCCCGTCCCTGGGGGGGTTAAGGAGAGGCTGGGTGTGCCGTGGTCTGGCCCATGGGGGGGTGTTGGGTCACAGGCTGGACTTGATGGTCTCAGAGGGCTTTTCCAGCCTCAACAATTCTGTGATTTTGTATAAATGGGTTAGAATTCCTTTCCATAATTTAATAAGTAAGATCAGCCCTTCCACTCTGCCTGGGGAACTGCCCACTGGAGAGCGGAGCAGCAATTCCCTTGGAAGAACCTCCCTTGGCAATTGTACCTCGTTGCACTTCCCCAATCCGTGCCTCTGGGGTCGAGGTAGATTCTCCATCCCACTTCCTCAAGTCCTCCCAGGTAAAAACCACAACAGGACCACAGTGATTGAAACATATCAATGCTATTCAATACTTTCCAAGTTCTCAAATGCTCTAGTAATTAGCCTGGTGGAGAAGGGGAAGATGTGGCAAGAGATCTCCTCCCTAACAAAATAGCTTAAAAGTGTAAGTAGTAAGAATTTCCAGGAGATGGCACCCGAAGTATGGAGATGACGTTAATGATGGCTACAAAATCCCTGATTAGCCACGGTCGGTATCACACAGCCCAGTCCAACCAAGCCTTGATGCAGAACGCAGAGTTGAGAACCAGCAGAACAGAGCGAAGGCACGGTGTTACACTGCACACCTGGAGTAACAGCCCTTACACCACACAGCTCGAGTAGCAACTCCAAGAGCAAATTGATCAACAATGTGACCGGTGACTACTACACCAATAAATATGAGTGCTTACAAGAAATTTGTTTGAACACACTCTGATTAGCAAGTCCCATGTTGGGTGTCAAAAAACCGTGTCGTAGCTTAACCCCGGGCAGCAAAAAAACGTCACACGGCTGTCCACTCACCGCTCCCCCATCTGCCGCTGGGATGGGGAGGCAAAGTGGAAAAACGTGGATTGAGATACAAACAGTTTAATAATTGAAATAGAAAAAAAAAATCATCATAATGTGGAAACACAAGCAGGACTACATCGGGTGCTGTGCAAAGACCAGCCAGGAGCTGTCAGACCTTCACCAAGAGCTCTCTTACTCCTTAGCAGCTGTGGTCAGGGAGCCCAGAGCTACTGCTCTGGAGGCAGCGACTCAGAAGGGAGGTCAGCCTCTCTGAGACCAGCAGCTACAGCATCGCGGGGTTCCCATCTCGTGCCCTTCCCAGGGCTGTGCAATGTTTTGCTGTGGAAAACGGAATGCAAACAATCGGAATGCAAACAAATGGAACACAAACAATTTGGAAGCATCCACTAGTGATGAATGAGTTTCAAAGATTTTTTTAATGAAAGAAATTTTTGCAGAGTGCACTTTCCTACTGAAAAGTAGGAAAAAACCAAGGGCTAGGGAAATACATGGCTTAAGAAAAGATTGCACTAGTTTTCTACTTGAACAAGCTACAATGAGTTGTTGTCCACCGTAACCGCTGAGTTCACAGCCATCCCCTGTGTGCAGCGAGCGGAATGGAGGTGTGAGCAAAATGACGGGGTGGGGAGTACCCACTGAGGAGCCAAGTTGGGAAATAAAGTGGGTTTTTTCCCCTCTTTCCATGCTGCAGCTCGACAAGTGCAGGTAATTTGCACAGTGGTTTACTTTCATCGTGTTGCTGTGGCAGCCCCAGGGACAGCTTGGCTGCTGCTGGTGGGGCTGTGGCACCCACCTCTGGGAGGTGGTGGATGGGAGGGGGAGGATGTCAGACCGAGCTTCGCCCCTGTACCGAGCCTGCTCCAGCTCACCCATGGAAAAGGACCTGGGTGTTCTGATTGCCAGCTGGCTGAATATGAGCCAGCAGT